>NW_026013967.1:0-13799 GCF_020379485.1 Brassica napus | reverse complement strand
ATTTTGGTACAAAAAACATAAACGTGAGCTGCGATAATAAATACAACAAGACAATGCTGTAGTTAGGTGTTTATTTCAAAACATTAGGCTACCTAATCACACAATTTAAATCTTGAAAAATCTAATTAGAGCAGTTGATCATTACAAAGGGAGAGAGTAGTGTGGTTGGGAAGAAAAACATTTAAGGAAACAAATAAGTGGTTTCTTATAAAAAGGTTAAAAAGAAAAGAAAAAGGAATAAAGTACAAGGGACAAAAAATACGTGAGGCTTCGGATCATTAAGAGAGGGAAGAAGAAGAAGAGAGAGTAAGAGGTACAAACATGAGAGAGGAAATCAGAGATAGAGAGACATATTAAAGATGAGAGTCAACCTAGGGAGAGGAGATCAGAGAAAAGAGAGAGAGAGATGGAGAGGAGAAGAGGATGAGAGGGGAGAGAAAGGGGAGGAGAAAGAGAGGAGAGGGGGGGGGAGAGAGGGAGAGAGAGGGGAGAAGAGAGAGAGAGAGAGAGAGGAGAGAGAGAGAGAGAGAGAGAGAGAGAGAGAGAGGAGGGAGAGAGAGAGAGAGAGAGAGAGAGAGAGAGAGAGAGGAGTGTATCAAAAGGAGAAAGAAAAAACAAGTGTACTGGATTTGCCAGCAACTGGCTGGATGTGACACATGATTTGGTGTCTTTGGAGAAAAGGTAACTGCTTTTCACCTCTCTCTCTCTCTCTCTCTTCCATGGTGGTGGGTTCTTTTAGATCTCTGCACAAAAGCTTAGAACTTTGCACAGAGAGAATCAGAGAAACACAAAAAAGAGTCTTACTTTATTTCTTTTTGTTTCTATTTGATAATTAAGCTATTACTTTCCACCCACCCAGTGGTCAAATGTCTTAATCTCTACTCTTCTTCTTCCCTTTGCTATGAGACTTCTGTTTATTTGGAAAAGATGAAGGGAAAAGGGAAAGTTTTTTCTGTTAATTTGACTTGAGCTTCTTCAGTCTACATCTGTTTTTTTTTTGCAGCATGTAAGGGAAAATGAGGAAACATGGATGGCAACTTCCTTACATCCTCTTCAGGTACTTTCTTCTTACTTCAACTGAAGTTTCTTTGGAGGGTTTTTGATTTTTGAGGTGAAAGTTTGAGACTTTGTTCACTTTGTGGGTAGGTGGTGGCTGTGTTGCTGTGTTCTTGGCACTTGGGTTTGCTTTCTACGTCTTCTTTGCTCCGTTTGTTGGGAACAAGATTCATCAGTACATTGCCATGGGTATTTACACTCCTCTGGTAAGCTAAAATTTGTTTGCTTGGATTCCAAACTCATCTTTGCTTGTAGATTTTAGAGATCACAATTGTGTACTTATGTCTCTGTTTTGTTTTCTTTCTATTTCTGGAAATTGCTTAGCTTTTTCTGGAAGTACATAGACTAGCGCCTCCACAACTAACGTGGCTAGCAAAATTTGTTACTTATTATAGCTAATCAGGCAGATTTGATTTATCACTCTTTCTATTTGGATCCTTATATGGTCCCATCAAGAGCTTAGAAGCTTCACTTATCATTAAAATGGTAAACTTATCTCTTGCTCCATCGTTTTAGAGATAGTAGTAGTATCCACTGGTTCAAGCATATTCACTTCTTGAGTCTTTCTTTCATTAAAGCTAAAACCTTCAACTCTTGGGTAGAATTATTTTGCATACAATGTTTTACCATCTTTACATCCATCTTATTTCAACTCGTATGTAATTTTTTGGAACTTGTATTTTACCTTCTCCTCTGAGAGATTTACTTGAAGTCAGTGATATTTTTCTTTGCAGATAACGTGTGTGGTTGGACTGTATATTGGTGGCGGCTTCAGATCCTGCAGACCCTGGAGTTTTCAGGTCAAAGAAGTACTTAAAATACCTGAAAACGAGAAATTTCCTCAATCAAAGGGCACAAAAGATAGTTGTGGTGGATCAGCTATAGGTGGTGCTAAGTCTCATGACAGCACATGTGTAAAGGATCAAGAAAATGGAACTAACAAGAAACATGAGTCATCGCAAAGATCTTGTCTCCTGCGTGTGCTTTGCTCTCCTTGTGCATTGATTTGTGGTTGTTGCAGCGGAGAAGAGATGATCTTCTGAGCAGCAGATGAGTGAGGATGGGATGTTCTATTGCAGTCTGTGCGAAGTTGAGGTCCGATTACACTTGAAACCACAAACTTTCTTCAAGAAAGCTCTGCATATGCTCAGGACTAATTATTCTGGTCCGTTTGCAGGTCTTCAAATTCAGCAAGCATTGCAGAGTTTGTGACAAATGTGTTGACCGTTTTGATCATCACTGCAGGGTACTAAAAGATTTTCCCCGCATTCTATTTAAAAATTTCTCACCTTCTTTTGCTTATGGACTTGTGTGTGTGTTGTGTAGTGGCTAAACAATTGCATTGGCAAGCAGAATTACAGAAAGTTCTTCAGCCTCATGGTATCAGCTATTTTCTTGGTAAGGCTGCGTTGATCTTTCACCACTCCATGAAAATTTTCTCTCTTCTGTTAATGATGTGTTCTAAATTGTTCTTCCTTTTGAGGCTTGATCTTGCAGCTCACTATGCAATGGTCAACTGGGATATTTGTGCTGGTACTATGTCTACTCCGAAGGAACCAGTTCAACACAGACATTGCCTTAAAGCTGGGAAGCAGCTTCTCGCTAGTTCCATTTGTTATAGTCGTTGTAAGTTAATCTTCTTTATACAATTGATCTTCCCTTATTGTCTCTTGAATGCAAGGTGTGAATGTTTTTTATTCTCTTGCAGGCTGTTTGCACTCTATTGGCAATGCTGGCAACGCTACCTGTTGCTCAGCTTTTCTTCTTCCACATTCTTCTCATCAAAAAGTTTGTTACCAATGCTCGAGTACACGCCAAGTCTTTGCTCTCTAACTAAATGAATTTCTCTTAACAGGGAATCAGTACATACGACTACATAGTTGCACTTAGGGAACAAGAGCAAGAGCTAGAAGAAGGTGGTGGAGGTCAACAAAGCCCTCAAATGTCAATGATCAGCTCATTCACTGGTCTAAGTAGTGCAAGCTCCTTCAATACATTTCACCGTGGAGCTTGGTGCACCCCACCGCGTCTGTTTGTTGAGGATCAGGTATCTTGTTTGTTTGTTTGTTTGTTCACCGCATCATTCACCAATTTGGTTTTCTCTAATATATGTGTGTGTGTGTGTGTTTCTGTGTGCAGTTTGATGTAGTTCCTCCAGAGAATGCTTCTGTAAGTTCATATGGAAAGAAGACAGTGGTTGAGAAACGCGTCAAGAAGAAGACGCAACCTGTGAAGATCAGTCCATGGACTCTAGCGCGTCTCAATGCAGAAGAAGTCTCAAAGGCAGCAGCAGAGGCAAGGAGAGATCCAAAATTATCCAGCCTGTGGAGAGGAGGGAAGCAAGCAGCAGCGACCGTAGAATGTTCCCGGCAAAATTTGAAGCTGCTAATAGTAACGGGAGCAGCAGAGAAGGCAATCTAAGCAGCGCATAAGGTTACCAGCAGAATTGCCTCTGATGAATGTTCAGACAAGAGTTGCCTCTATGGAGACATCAACTAGCTCAGGGCTAGGTCCTCTTCAGCTAGAAGCAAGAAGCGCGTTTCAGACGAGCCGAGCAATGTCAGGGTCAGGTGGTGTTATGGGGACATATTCTTCACACCAGAGAGCAGCTTAGACTCGCATGACATTCACCCTTTTAGAGTGTCGTCTGAAGCAGAAGGGGGTCGCTGCAGCTCAGTGGATTTTCTTCAGCTGTTGGTCTAATGGGTCAGAATAGAGGGCAGCAACAACAGCAATCCATGATGATGATGATGATGCCATTGTCAAGGTCTACAAGTGGTGGATACGATGCCTCTGGTGGAGAAGACAGTGATCAGGTTCCTTCTAGAAACATCCACAAATCAAGATAAGAAGTATAATAATCATCACTCCTTGAGGCATTCTTTGATAAATGGCTGGTCACATTCAAATGGATCGATCAAGAAAAGTCAACGTTCTCAGACTGTTTGCAAGGAGCTCTTAAGGGAAGCGGGGAAGAGTATTGTGTATTCTTGAGATTTGTATTGTTTAAGGTGACGAGCAGGTTGAACAGGATTAACCAGAACTTTCTTTACTTGTTTTTGTTAGGAACAAATCTTCTTTTTCTTTCTGAAAAAGATGTCAAAGTTTGCACAGTTCATATGTTGTATCTCCTTGCATTGTTGTGTTTTTGAAGGATTCGGACTCAACCTTACCCCAAGTCTCACCTTTTTTTTGTGGATAGCACTTAACTCCAGGAGAAACGCAAGTTCTTTGGTGATCATGCAATGACTATAGAAGCGTCTTCTCTTCACTTACTTGTGTTTGTCTTGTCAATGTTCTTTTCCTCACTTCCTTCCGCGTCTTACTCAGTCGCGCTTTGTAGCTCATTATTTGTTTATTGGAATCTCCTGATTTCAATGCCTATGGATGGAGACGGGTCTTCGAGGGTATGGGAATGTCCACTTCTTGCGGTATTCATTTGTGGTGATTGTATGTATACTGTTAGAAAAATTAGCAATCAAAGTCTCACGTCAGATATTAACCCAAAAAAAAAAGAGTTGATATATATATCTGGCTTAGTTTCACTTAGTATGAAACGTTTTGGAGAATAACCGACCAAAAACAAATCCGTGAGAACTTATATTAAAAACGGACAATGGCACATAATAAGCCAGAGATTGGACATCTGGTGATGGATATCTTCGTATTTGATCAGATTTGGTGTATATGAGAAGGGTTAAAAACTTGTCAGCCATTGGGCCATCAGACTCAAAATAGGGAAGACAATCCAGTCTGGAACTCTAATAATGGGTGTTGTTTAGGCTAAAATAAAATCTAGTACCAGAGTTTAGGAACACAGTAATGTCAAATGTGAACTATTGGATCATAGATTAAAGTCGACCATGATGGGATTGGTTCATGTAGTTTGCTGGTTAACATTGATAGACAGACAATTTAACTAACTGATATGCTAAGGAGGGTTTACGTGAGGAAGAGAAAGGAGAAAGAGAAGAGAGAAGGCAGAGGATTGAAGAGGACTTGAAGGAAACAGAATGACATGGCATTAGTTGTTACGATTGTTAGTGAATTGAGTGTGTTTTGTGAAGTATTGTGCCTGGTATATAAAATAACCCAAGAGGAATAAAGTTAGTTAGTTAGTTGGATAGTCTGAGGCTTGCTTCTCGATTAGAGAGCAAGATTGTATTTGGCTTAGTTCTCTGAGCTGTAGAGACTAAGAGAGGGAGGTTGGGAGGTTACGTAATCAATATACATCAAAGTTCTAACACTAACCTGCAAAATCAAGAACAAAGATTTGACTAGTATATGTTTGAAATATTGGAAGTAACGTACGAGACAGTTTGGTAATAGTAAGAGCATCCACAATGAAAGCTCTTAAAGGAATCCTTAGAGGGTGTGGAGCCCACTGTTCACAGATCCCAGTGACTACGTGGCGGCCCGTGTGAATGGTCATTTTAAAAAAAAAAAAAAAAAAATCCAAAATATCCAAAATTAATCCGAAATGTCCTTGTGCTAAGGACTCCAATGAATCTCACCATTGCGGATGGTCTAATACTAGTTCTCTTACTTGCCTGAACAGTTCTAGTTCCCGAGATCTAGAAAAGATGAAAAGAATAGATGTTGTAACATTTTTATATTCTTTATTTCATTCCCCTTTCATATTTTGTGACAAACACACAAACACAGACTCTCTCTTTATTCCTCTGTGCCGTCTTTGTTCAATAATAAGTTTTGCTATGGCTTCTTCTGCTACACCTCTCTGCTCATTCATTAACTGCACTTTCTCCCAACTTTCAAACTATTCATTTTTCTACTTTCTCACTTTTGTCCTTTCTGTTGTTTTGGGACTTTCACCTTTCCAAACTCCCAAAGCTTTTATTTGTTTCAGAGCATTTAATTTTGGATCCCTTTAACTTTTAGTCTTTTCTATTTTAATCGCAAATATAATTGTTTCTCTTAAATCATGACAATTTGAACTTAAATGATTAAAAAGGCAAAACATTTGGAGTCCCTACAAATTACTACTCTTTAGTTTTTTGGAGTGATTGGTTGTTGAAGTTTTGGTCTTGATGTGATATTGAATGTGATTGAATTACTTTAGTTGGAGTTTTGAGCTTGATGATATGATCCCCTCTCTATATTATTGGTATGTTCCAAAAAAACAAATACTGACATTCATATAAGGTTTTGTGGTTCTGATGGTAAAAAGTGAAATGATCAACTTCAAGCATCCAAACAAAAGAAAACAAAACAACAAAAAGAACTTTTTTTTTCATTTTAGGAAGAGTTATGTAAATAAAGGAGAACTTACTGTTTGGTCTTTTTAAAGTTCAATAATTGGTGGTGGCTGGTGGGTTTTGGTAATAATAATAACATGTGATAAAATTGAAGTGGAACTCAAACTAAGAACACTTTCTTAATAGTCAACAGTAAAACATGAGATTCTTAACATTATAGGTAAACATAAGAATTAGACAATTGCATTAAAATCTCATAAAATCATTTAAAATACTGCAAAAGTTATTACTTGTGAATTCTTTCAAATTCCTGAATTCAATACCACTAGTTTGGGGTAATAGAATCGTCTTGGGAGAACCACTCGAAGACCCACTCGAAAGACACAAGATGGATTCATGGATCCTCCATTAGCTTCAGACGATCTCTCGATGTATAGTCTTCTCTGTATGCTGCAAGGTGAGCGTAATAAGCCGGTCGCACAATGGAAACAGGTTTCTTGCATCTCACGAAAGTGTAACACAAGTTATACACAAGTCTCTGCAACTCATCTGAAGTAAACTCGTTCTCATCCCACAGGATGTGATAATGAGTTGGCCTGCTCGTGCCCTTCACTCCCACGTGGCTAAAAAGATAGAAATCAAACTCTTTCGGATGAGTTACCACCGTATCAACAACTGTGCCTGGAGGGATGTTCTTAAATAGCAGCTTTTTGAAAATTATTTTAAAAATACATCCTATTGATCAAAAATTCTAAAAAAAATACACATCTAACAAAATAAAACTCTATTTATCCCATTTTCTAAATCAAAATCCCAAATCTAAAATATTTCTCTATAAAATGAAAACTTTTCTTAAATAGCAGGTTTTAGAAAATTATTTAAAAAATATCCTATTGATCAAAAATTCTAAATGAATACACATCAAACAAAAAAACTTTTTATCCCAATTTCTAAATCAAAATCCCAAATCTATAATATTTCTCTATAAAAATGAAAAAATTCCTTAAATAACAGGTTTTGAGAAAATTATTTAAAAATAATCCTATTGATCAAAAAGAATACTCATCTTTCAACAAAAATTCTTGTTATCCTAATTTCTAAATGACAATCCCAAATCTACAATATTTCTCTATAAAAATGAAATATTTCCTTAAATAGCAGCTTTTAGTAAATTATATTCAAAATACATCATATTGATCAAAAATTCTAAAAGAGTACACATCTAACAACAAAAACTCTATTTATCTCAATTTCTAAATCACAATCTTAAAACTACAATATTTCTCTATAAAGATGAAAACTTTTCTTAAATAGCAGCTTATAGAAAATTATTTAAAAATACATCATATTGATCAAAAGTTTTAAAAGAATACACATCAACAACAAAAACTCTATTTATCCCAATTTCTAAATCAAAATCTCAAATCTACAAATTTCTCTATGAAATGAAATTTTTTCTTAAATAGCAGGTTTTAGATAATTATTTAAAAAAATACATCCTATTGATCAAAAATTCTAAAAGAATACTCATCTTTCAAAAAAAATATTGTTATCCTAATTTCTAAATGACAATCCCAAGTCTACAATATTTGTCTATAAAAATGAAACGTTCCTTAAATCCAAAATATTATTATTGATCAAAAATTCTAAAGAATACACATCTAACAAAAAAAATTCTATTATTACCTCATTTCTAAATCACAATCTTAAATCCAAAATATTTCTCTATAAAAATGAAAACTTTCCTTAAATAGCAGCTTTTAGAAAATTATTTAAAAATTACATACTATTAATCAAAATTCTATAGGAGTACACATCTATTTATCCCAACTTCTAAATCAAAATCCCAAATCTACAAATTTTCTCTATAAAAATGAAAACTTTCTTAAATAGCAGATTTTAGAAAATTATTTAAAATTACATACTACTAATCAAAAATTCTAAAGGAATACACATCTAACAAGAAAACTCTATTTTTCCAATTTCTAAATAAAAATCCTAAATCTACAATATTTCTTTATAAAAATGAAAACTTTCTAAAAATAGGTTTTAGAAAATTATTTTAAAATACATCCTATTGATCAAAAATTCTAAAAAATACACATCTAACAAAAAAACTCTATTTATCTCAATTTCTAAATCACAATCTTAAATACACATATTTCTCTATAAAAATGAAAACTTTCCTTAAATAGTAGGTTTAAAAAATTATTAAAAAATACATCCTGTTGATCAAAAATTCTAAACGAATACTAATCTTTCAGCAAAAGTTATTTATCCTAATTTCTAAATAAAAATCTCAAATCTGCAATATTTCTCTAAAAATGAAAAACTTTCCTAAAATAGCACGTTTAAAAAAATTATTTCCAAAATACATTTTTATGATCAAAAATTCTAAAATAATACACATCTAACAAAAAAACTCTATTTATTCAATTTCTAAATCAAAATCCCAATCTACAATATTTCTATATAAAAATGAAAACTTTTTTAAATAGAAGGTTTTTGAAAATTATTTTAAAATAATCATATTGATCAAAAATTTTAAAAGAATACACATATAACAACAAAAACTCTATTTATCCCAATTTCTAAATCAAAATCTCAAATCTACAATATTTCTCTATAAAAATGAAAACTTTCCTTAAATAGCAGGTTTTAGAAAATTATTTTAAAAACATCCTATTGATCAAAAATTCTGAAAGAATACACATCTAACAAAAAAAACTCTATTTATCCCAATTTCTAATAAAAATCCCAAATCTACAATATTTTTCTATAAAAATGAAAACGTTCCTTAAATAGCAGGTTTTAGAAATTATTTAAAAAATTATCATATTGATAAAAATTCTAAAAGAATACACATCTTAAAAAAAAATCTATTTATCCCAATTTCTAAATCAAAATCCCAATCTATAATATTTCTTTATTAAAATGAAAATTTTCCTTAAATAGTAGGTTTTAGAAAAATATTTAAAAATAAATCTGTTGATCAAAAATTCTAAACGAAAAACTCATCTTTCAACAAAAATTATTGTTATCCTAATTTCTAAATAAAAATAACAAATATACAATATTTCTATTAAAAATGAAAACTTTCCTTAAATAGCACATTTAAAAAATTATTTAGAAAATACATCCTATTGATCAAAAATTCTAAAAGAATGCTCATCTTTCAACAAAAAATTGTGTTATCCTAGTTTCTAAATAACATCCGAAATCAACAATATTTCTCTATAAAAATGAAAACTTTTCTTAAATAGCAAGTTTTAGAAATTATTTTAAAATACATCATATTGATCCAAATTCTAAAAGAATACACATCTAACAACAAAAAATTCTATTTATCCCAATTTCTAAATCAAAATCCCAAATCTACAACATTTCTCTATAAAAACGAAAACTTTCCTTAAATAGCAAGTTTTAGAAAATTATATAAAAAATAATTCTATTGATCAAAATAAAAAATTCTAAAAGAATACTCTTCTTTCAACAAAAAAAATCTGTTATCCTAGTTTCTAAATCAATCCCAAATCTACATTATTTCTCTATAAAAATGAAATATTTCCTTAAATAGCAGGTTTTAGAAAATTATTTTAAAAATACATCATGTTGATCAAAAATTCTAAAACGAATACTCATCTTTCAACAAAAAAACTTTATTTATCCCAATTTCTAAATGACAATCCCAATCTACAATATTTCTCTATAAAAATGAAAACTTTTTTTAAATAGCAGCTTTTAGAAAATATTTTAAAAATATCAAAAATTCTAAAAGAGTATACATCTAACAACAAAAACTCTATTTATCTCAATTTCTAAATAACAATCTTAAATCAACAATATTTCTCCTAAAGATGAAAACTTTCCTTAAATAACAGTTTATAGAAAATTATTTTAAAAATAAGTCATATTGATAAAAAATTCTAAAAGAGTATACATCTAACACAAAAACTCTATTTCTCCCAATTTCTAAACCAAAATCAAATCTACAATATTTCTTTATAAAAATGAAAATTTTCCTTAAATAGCAGGTTTTAGAAAATTATTAAAAAAATACATCCTATTGATCAAAAATTCTAAAAGAATACTCATCTTTCAAAAAAATTCTTGTTATCCAAATTTCTAAATGACAATTTCAAGTCTACAATATTTGTCTCTAGAAAAATAAAAACTTTCCTGAAATACCAGGTTTTTGAAAATTATTTAAAAATACATCCTATTGATCAAAAATTTAAAAGAGTACTCATATTTCAACAAAAAATTCTTGTTATCCTAATTTCTTAATGAAAATCCCAAGTCTACAATATATGTCTATAAAAATGAAAACTTTCCTTAGATAACACCTTTTAGAAAATTATTTAAAAATACATCTTATGATCAAAAATTCTAAAAGAATACACATCTAACAACAAAACTCTATTTATCTAAATTTCTAAATCACAATCTTAAATTTATAATATTTCTCTATAACATGAAAACTTTCCTTAATAGTAGGTTTTAGAAAATTATTAAAAAATACATTCTAGTGATCAAACCTCTAAAAGAATACACTTCTCACAAAAAAAACTTTTTATCCCAATTTCGTAATCAAATCCAAAATCTACAATATTTCTCTATAAAATGAAAACTTTCCTTAAATAGCAGGTTTTAGAAAATTATTTAAAAAATACATCCTATTGATCAAAAGTTTAAAAGAATACACATCAACAACAAAAACTCTATTTATCCCAATTTCTAAATCAAAATCCAAATCTACAATATTTCTCTATGAAAATGAAAACTATTCTTAAATAGCAGGTATTAGAAAATTATTTTTAAAATACATCTTATTGATCAAAACTTCTAAAAGAATACACTTCTAAAACAAAAAATTCTATTTATCTCAATTCTAAATAACGATCTTAAATCCAAAATATTTCTCTATAAAACTGAAAACTTTCCTTAAATAGCAGGTTTTAAGAAATTATTTAAAAATACATCATATTGATAAAAAATTCTAAAAGAATACACATCAACAACAAAAACTCTATTTATCCCAATTCTAAATCACAATCCTAAATCTATATATTTCTCTATAAAAATGAAAACTTTCCTTAAATAACAGGTATTAGAAAAATTATTTTAAAATACATCTTATTGATCAAAAATTCTAAAAGAATACACATCTACAAAAAAAATTCTATTTATCTCAATTTCTAAATACAATCTTAAATCAAAATATTTCTCAATAAAACTAAAAACTTTCCTTAAATAGCAGGTTTTAGAAAATTATTTAAAAAATCATCCTAGTGAACAAAAATTCTATAAGAATACACATCTAACAAAAAAAACTCTATTTATCCCAATTTCTAAATCAAAATCCCAAATCTACAATTTTTCTCTATAAAATGAAAACTTTCCTTAAATAGCAACTTTTAGAAAATTATTTAAAAATACATTCTATTGATCAAAAATTCTAAAAGAATACACATCTAACAACAAAAAATTCTATTATTTATCACAATTTCTAAATCAAAATCCCAAATCTACAATATTTGTCTATAAAAATGAAAACTTTCCTTAAATAACACCTTTTAGAAATTATTTAAAATAAATCCTATTGATCAAAATTAAAAAGAATACACATCTAACAACAAAAACTCTGTTTATCTCAATTTCTAAATCACAATCCCAAATCTATAATATTATCTATAAAAATGAAAACTTTCCTTAAATAACAGGTTTTAGAAAATTATTTAAAAATACATCCTATTATCAAAAATTCTAAAAGAATACACATTTAAAAAAAAAACTCTATTTATCTCAATTTCTAAATCACAATCCTAAATCTATAATATTTCTATAAAAATAAAAACTTTCCTTAAATAGCAGGTTTTAGAAAATTATTTAAAAAATACATCCTATTGATCAAAAATTCTAAAAGAATACACATCTAACAACAAAAACTCTATATATCCCAATTTCTAAATCAAAATCCCAAATCTACAATATTTCTCTATAAAAATAAAAACTTTCCTTAAATAGCAGGTATTAGAAATTATTTTAAAAATACATCTCATTGATTAAAAATTCTAAAAGAATACACATCTAACAACAAAAATTCTATTTATCTCAATTTCTAAATTAAATCCAAATCCAAAATATTTCTCTATAAACTAAAAACTATCCTTAAATATCAAGTTTTTGAAAATTATTTAAAAAAACATTCTAGTGATCAAAATTCTAAAAGAATACACATTAACAAAAAAACTCTATTTATCCCCATTTCTAAGTCAAAATCCCAAATCTACAATATTTCTCTATAAAAATGAAAATTTTCCTTAAATAGCAGGTTCTAGAAAATTATTTTAAAAATACATCCTATTGATCAAAATTTAAAGAAAACACACATCAACAACAAAAACTCTATTTATCCCAATTTCTAAATCAAAATCCAAATCTACAATATTTCTCTATGAAAATGAAAACTTTCCTTAAATAGCAGGTTTTTAGAAAATTATTTTAAAAATACATCTTATTGATCAAAACTTCTAAAAGAAAACACATCTAACACAAAAAATTCTATTTATCTCAATTTCTAAATAACAATCCAAATCCAAAATATTTCTCTATAAAAATAAAAACTTTCCTAAATAGCAAGTTTTAGAAAATTATTTTTAAAAATACATCCTATTGATCAAAAATTCTAAAAGAATACACATCTAACAAAAAAAACTCTATTTATCCCAATTTCTAAATCAAAATCCCAAATCTACAATATTCTCTATAAAAATGAAAACTTTCCTTAAATAGCAGTTTTAGAAATTATTTAAAAATACATTCTATTGATCAAAAATTCAAAAGAATACACATCTAACAAAAAAAACTCTATTTATCATAATTTCTAAATAATCAAAATCCCAAATCTACAATATTTCTCTATAAAAATGAAAACTTTCCTTAAATAACACCTTTTAGAAAAATTATTAAAATACATCCTATTGATCAAAATTCTAAAAGAATAGACATCTAACAACAAAACTCTATTATCACAATTTCTGAATCACATCCGAAATCTATAATATTTCTCTATAAAAATGAAAATTCCTTAAATAGCAGGTTTTAGAAAATTATTTAAAAATACATCCTATTGATCAAAAATTCTAAAAGAATACACATCTCTAACAAAAAAACTCTATTTATCTCAATTTCTAAATCACAATCCTAAATCTACAATATTTCTATAAAAATAAAAACTTTCCTAAATAGCAGCTTTTAGAAAATTATTTAAAAAATACATCCTATTGATCAAAAATTCTAAAAGAATACACATCTAACAACAAAAACTCTATTATCCCAATTTCTAAATCAAATCCCAAATCTACAATATTCTATATAAAAATGAAAACTTTCCTTAATAGCAGACGGTATGGTTTAGAAAAATTATTTTAAAAAGAAATCTATTGATCAAAAATTCTAAAAGAATAAACATCTAACACAAAAAATTCCTATTTATCAAAGGTGCAAAAATAAAAAAGAGGGAAA
>NW_026013966.1:0-48518 GCF_020379485.1 Brassica napus | reverse complement strand
TTGACATTCTTTTTTTCTAACAAACATATTGCATATGATGGGTTCTGCTATCTACTATATAGAATTATAAGATTATTTCCACGTTTTCCTTTGAGATGTTATTATTTTCTTACGTTTCATAATTATCAATGACCAAACTGAAACTAACCCTCCCAAAAAAATCATATTAATATTGCAACAATTAAACAATTACTATATCAAATCGTAATTGAAAGCATATAGGAGAATTCGAATTCTAATCTCTAAGAACATCTCCAAAAAGACTCTCTATTATAGAGTTTTGCAAACTCTATATTTGAAGTTTCAAGGTGTTTTCTCCAAAAGAAAACTTCAAATTTAACTTCAAAACTATTTGTAATTTACACTATGCTCCTTATATTTGTCATAATTAATATAAATTCATAAAACGTTATAGATAACTAGCACATATATAAAATACTATAGTACAAGAAAAAACTACAAGAAAAATAGCACTTTATTACATAAAAATTATTTTATTAATGCTCCATTTTCGGTTATACAAAATTTGTTTGGACAATATTTTAGAAGTTTCGGAGAAAATTTACTAGACTATTAGTGTTGATGTAATATTTAAATTTGTATAACAATTATGTCTTCATGTATATATCTTTTAAAAAATTATAAGTTCTTTTGTAATATTCTTTTTGTCTAAATCTAGTTTTAAAATATTATAAATCTTATTTTGATTTTTTAAAAAACTTTTATATGTAAAATTTTAATTTATAAAAAAAAATTTGAAATATTTAAAATATACAGAAGTTTAAAGATTAAAACCATGAAATGAAAAATACTTAAGAATCATAAATGTAATGATAATTAATTATAGGATCAAGATGGCAAATAAAAAGATGAAATTTCATATTTGAAGTTTCACTTCCTAAAACTCTAAATTAAAGTTTGAAGTTCCTTTTTGGAGAGCCAAAAACTTCTATTTGAAATTATAGAGTTTCTTTTGAAGATGCTCTAAACCCGGATGGCAATTATTTTGAACTACTAAACCACCTTGTATTTGTAACTATAAACAGTTATTTCTGTGAACTATATATATTGAAGATTGAACCCTTTATATATACAACACAAACTATGATATTATTCGCGCAACTAAAACGCTGATTCGTAGAATAAATTGTTTGTAATGCATCATTCTATTGAATTCCTTAAAATATTTACCAGTTAGCAAGAAAACGTTTTAAAATCATTTTCCAAAAATTTATTTGGAATGAACAAAAGAATACATTCTCTGTAAAATTTTTCTTTTTATTTCCTATTATAAATGTTCATGAATAAATGAATAAGGCTAGTTTCAGTTTTTATTCCATTTTGTCCATCATTCCATTTTTTTTTATTCTAAAATTTCATTCATTTTTATCTCGTACATTCCATTTAATAACAACCAGATACAACATGTTTGGAGGCAGGGACTTGCGGTTTTATTTTTACTAGTTGGTTTTGCTGTATAAAGGATACAAACTATTTACATTATATGTTTCTGGAAGATAAGAACTTGACGTTTTTTATGGTTAGTTGGTTTAATTATCATGTACTCCTCCGTTTTTTATATATGACGTTTTAGAGAAATTTTTTTGTTCCAAATTATTTGACGTTTTCAATTTTCTATGTAAAATTTATACTAATTAATACTAGATGACAATGATATTATAGTTTCTATTTTATTATTGGTTAATTGTGGTTAGGTAAACAATTAATGATGTTTTGTTTAGAAATTAAATGTTTCTTAATCTATGTGCACAATCCTAAAGCGTCATATATAAAAAACGGAGGGAATAATTAATAGTCATACGCTTTTTTGATCTAGAAATCATGATCGTTTCAGTTATTTATGAACAAGCATGCAAGCCAGCGAAGATGTAAAATTTAAAACTTTGATTTATTTCAATGAAAATAAAAGAACAAAGAAATGATAACCTGTAAAACACTGGACATTCTGTGGTTGAAGTGTATGTGTTGATGTTATTATACTCCTGATTCGAATTTCAAAACATGGTAGAAGAAACGTTAGCTGGTTCCGAATAAAAGAGATTATGGTCTAAAATCAAACTCTTCTTAGTTAGTAAAAAATTGGTTAGCTATGCTAACATGTAACATGTTTCTTAACATTTACACCAGAAAAAACAAAAAAAACTTTGTAACATGTTATTGACCAAGAAAACATAGTAAGATCTGTTTTCAACCAGAAAAAAAAACAGTCAACACGAATTCTTAAACAAACTTAAAGCAACAATCTTAAACAACGTTAAAGCGTGATTCGACACATTTGCTAATATTAATTTCTAAAAACATGTGCTATTATTTTGTCATGTAATTTAACTAGTTGACCTAAACTTTAGACACAGTTATAATGTCTTTAAAGATAACTAAATACATAAGTAATGGGTACCAGCGAGTACCCAAACCTATGTATTACATAAAGTAAGACATTGGAGTTAGACCATCTCCTACCCAAAACTATTTTTTTCTCTATAATCACAAAAAATATAGTAATTTTATTATATGGTAAGTTTTGTTCCAATAGTTTACTCTATAACAGAGTTACTGGGATTTCACCTTTTCACTCTATATTTGAAGTGAAAAGGTGAATTTCTCTATTTTTCTTTTATAATAGAGTAACTCTGTTATAAAGTAAACCACTGGAGCAAAACTTACTCTATAATAGAGTTACTCTGTTTTCTTGGGAATTATAGATGAAAAATAGAGTTACTCTATTTTCACTCCAATGGGTACTCTATGTGTCACTCTATAATAGAGTGAAAAATAGATTTACTCCAAATATAAGTAACTTATTTTTTTTTTTTTCATATTCTATTTTTACACTAAAATAGAGTACTATTAGAGCAAACTTCAACTCTATTATAGAGTTATTCTATTTTAGAATAAAAAAATAAAGTAAACTATTGGAGATGGTCTAAGGATATCCAACTCAATTTCATCTTTTTTTTAAAATAGAGTAAAGATGAACATGGAGAAGAAAAATGCTCTAATCCAACTACATTTATTATATTTATGGAGTAATTTAATTTTTTTGTTTGTTTATTATTTTATTATAAAAAAATAAATGAATAGGATTAGAGTATTTTTATTCTACAATGAAGAAAAAAAAATAGAAATTTCTCTACAAACAGTATTATAGAGTGTGCGGAACGTGGTTTATAGTTTCTAGTGCGAGTCACTATAACAATTGGAGATTCTTCTGACGTAGTAGAATTATTTAATTATGTAAACGTGTGCCTTTCTTCATTTCTTCGGTCAAGTCAAGCCGACGCGGCTTCAAAAAAAATTGGACAAATTACGACTAACTTTATCAAATCTTAGTTTCCTCTTCCTAAGTTTTCATTTATTAAATCTTTTTTTTTTTGAAATTGGCTTTCAAAATTTATTAAATCTTATGATTCACGAATATCAATTATAACATATTTACACGTAAGATTAGAAAACCGAAAACATATATGACATGAAGCATATCCACTATCTCACCTAGAAACTTGACTAAGCTATAGAGGTGGGATCACCGTGGAGCGATCATTTTGGAATTTCTCCAGCATTACAGTGTACATTTTGGTCCTTGATTTCTTCTTTTTATTCCTTACATATCCACGTAAAAATGTTAATTAAGAAAACAAAAATCTCACACATTGTAGAACTCATATCTGACTGAATTTTTGCCATTAAAGACCAATTTTTAAAAATTTCATTTAACTATAGTTTTAAACTTTTTCGACTTATAGTGTTTTCTTATAACTAGAGTGGCTGAGCCTGAATAATTCTCCAACATATTAATATCAACGAAATTTAATTCTGAATTTCTAAATGAAGCGTAGACATTATATCATGTCTCTAGCCAAGCATAACCATCTTATATATTAAAAGAGGAGTCATGACCTTTTTCAGTGTGTGATTTTTTTTAATTTGGACCATCACTTAAATTTTTATTAAATGTATTTTATTAGACTAATAATACATAGATTTTTAAAATACTTTATCATAATATCTTTTGATATCCTTTTATTTTAAATATAAATATATTTATTTTAAAATCTAACAATCTGTTTAAAAGATCTTTACAGGATCTTCATTTTCGAAATTATATTTAAATATTTCACTAATTTTGAAATTAGTTTGAAATATATTATACATTATAAATCAGAATCGTTTATAAAATAAAAAATAAAAAATTCTGTAATATTTTATATATTATATAACAATAATCAATCATATTAAAAGAAAATTATTCTATTGAGTAAGTATAATAAAATGTATTAAATTATAAATTTTATTTTATAAGTATAAAAATTTATGTTCAAAAATAAATCTAATAGTTGGTAGATGGATTAAGCAAAATATATAATACATATATAAAAATTAACATGTATTTCTTTATAATATAAATATTTGTAACTACTTTAATATAATATATTTTCATTTTAAATTCTAATAAATCTGTGTAAAAGATTTTAACAATAATTTAATGTATTTAAGTTATCGTTATAAAATAAAAATAAATAAATTATATCCTCTTTATCCACTTTATGTCATGATTCATGTTAAAATACAATTATTATTTATATAAATATGATAAAAGTATATTCAATTGATAAATATAAATTTTATTTTCATAAATATAAATTATTTATTTAAAAATAATATGATGATAAACGGCTTAAAATTAACAAACCTTATAATACATGTCTAAAAAGTAACATATTTTAGACTTTTGTATATACAATAATATATATCTAAATTGAATAAATTTAAAAATATTAGGAAAAGAAATAAGCTTTGACACACGGGTCCGAATTAGCATAAATTAAATACAAAATATTTTCAAAATGTTTTTTCATGAATATATATTGCTTAATAACTAAATGCAAATACAATAAGATAAATATATAATAAAAGTAAAATACATACGGTTTTAATCAAATGATTGATTATAACATGTAAAATATATCTTATTATATTGAAATAGTTATATAAAATTAAGTATATGATTAATGTTAAAAAAATATCCACTAATGTTAAAAATAATAATTTGTATAAAAAGTAAAACAAACACCCGCGCGGTTGCGCGGGTCAAATCTAGCTTAATTCTTAAAAGAAGTCAAATCCATAGTTGATAGATTTATGAATTATCTTCTTTTTTTTGAAACCGATTATGAATTATCTAAAATTTCCTTTTACAGCTAGACTACTAGTGTTATCTTTAATTTAGTACATTTATAACCCAAATTTATTAATAATAATTATCCGTATGATCATCATGACACGAGGCCCGCGATGAAATCTTATACTCCCTCTTTTTCTAAATATAGAATGTTTAGAATAATTTTTATGTCCATATGTAGGATGTTCTCATATTTCTAGGTAGCTTTAAGTTTATCAAAAACTTGTAACCAATCAAATTTAATAGTTCTATTTGTAATGGTGAATAATTTAAATTTAAAATTTAATGATACTTTTTAGATAATATGTACTCTCTTAATAAGTGTGTTTACCTAAAAAATCTTATATTTAGAAACAGAGGGGAGTATAATATAAGCGACGAGAAATTTACTAAATATACATACAAGTACAGCTAATATCATGGGAAATATTTATCTGCGAAGTGTCTAACTACGAACTACTAGTTGAGAAAAATGACAACCCCCATTTACCCACTGACATATATATAACAACCTGCAAATAAAAAAAGTCAT
Organism: Brassica napus; assembly: GCF_020379485.1. Lineage (NCBI taxonomy): Eukaryota > Viridiplantae > Streptophyta > Magnoliopsida > Brassicales > Brassicaceae > Brassica > Brassica napus. The sequence goes on along the minus strand of NW_026013966.1, from coordinate 42,786 downwards.
CTAGGAAACTTTGTACCTAAAAGAAAAGATTGTACCTAAGTCGTATAGCGATCTATATTTAGAACTAGTCGTCCACAATATCTCTCTCTACACATTCATACAATCCAGTGAAACAATAATTAAGTTTCCTTCCTAATCAGTAGAACCGAACTATCTTTAGTTTAAAATATATATGAGCAGCTTGTTTTGTTTAGAACGTAAATGAGCTCTTATTGTATTCCAGAAATCTCTAACCTGTAAACCCTATAAAATACTACATTAACTACAAATTTTTTAATCATAATAGACGGTTAGATTCGTCGTATATAGAAACTAACTAACCAACCTATTTCAATTCCTTTCTTATATAGAAACTATTTTAAGACATTAGCCATTAGAGATTCATTTATTAACTGTTTCAGCAGTGCTACGAATCTTAGATAAGATTGAAAAAAGATTCCAGTACTTTTTCGAACGGTTAAATAAACGAATTTCTATTGGCTAATATGGTAAGAAAAAAACTATGTTTGCTAATAGTTTCCTATATAAAGAACAAATTAAAATAGATAGTGGTTAGTTAGTTTCTATATACTAGTAACAACACTCAACTAACAATTGGACATAAACCAGAATTGCTTCTTTTTTGCAAGAATAAAAATGCAACATGAAATCCTTTCGACTATTTGTTAGTTATATTTAGTGCAAACACTATGTATGTTTGTGAACGGATTAGGATGTCCAAGAAAGAAATCTGGCCGACCATAAAATAATCGAAACTGTTGAGACATTAAAAAAAAGAAGGTCGGTGATGAGATATTGGACGTCACTGGTGATGATGAAGTCATCAAAATAAAAATACAAGTGACAAAACTAGGACTATTCTCGTCCAGACAGAACATAACAGAAGCAGCGAGGTTACAAAAGCACAATTCCTTTCCTGTCTTTTAAGACTTTGACCGTTGACCACGTTGACTTGGAAACCCCTTACGGCTTACGCACGGGTGGAGTGGTTTGGTTTAGTTCATAACTCATTCCTTCCCTCCTCTTTTTATTTACTTAACAAATCGCCATCCAAGTTATTTGTAAATTGCATGATTTAAAGTGTAAAAGATGTGAAAATTAAGGTATCAAATCCGTACGCCTTATTAGACTAGAAAAGAAAATATTCTATTGACATAACCAATTTTATACGATCTTTCATTATACACTCTTTTCTTTTGATTTGCAAGTATATAACTTGCATTTACATTTTAAAAAGAATCATATTATGATTAGTATAATACGGATAAATAATTAAATTATATAACTAAAATTAAATGGATGAGATCGTTTATCAAATCAAACAAAACTCTATTCGAAAGAATCGAATTTATGATGTTTGTTAGTAATATATTCAAAATCCTAATCGATAGATGACTAAAATTATCATTTAGTTTGTTTATGCAATTTTGAACAGAACAGTTCAACTTTTATCATATTAACCCTAAGTCTCTACTAGTACATAAACCTTAGGTCTCTGCGGCGATATTTCTTTCGGCCGTTAAAAGATTTTTTTCTTTTTTTTCAGATTCGAAGCCCTTTTCGGTCTGGTTTCCACGCTGGTGCTGTGAGAGGGTCTCCTCCTCTTCCTTGTATTTTCAAGTTTAAGTTGATTTTCTTGTGTTTGGTTTTGTTTCTATGTTGTCGTTTTGGTGTGATTTTCCGGTGAAGGATTTTGCCTGGTATAAAGTGATGTTGGGATTCAACGTTGGTAAGTGCACCCTCTGTTTTAGGGGTGTTGATTTTTGGCGACTATGGTGGTGTGAGGCTTTGCTGTCTCGTGTGGTTGTATGATTTCCTGTTTGGTGTATGGCATCTCGTACTCCCCTGAAGAAAATGAGTTCTTGGAATAGAGACTCAAATCTTAGGATTGAGAAGAAAATTTTGCATCGGTTTTCACCTACGTCCATCTATTCAGATCTGGGTTTCTGAAAACTATATTTATGTGGTTTATACTTTATAGTTCAAATTTGTTCGACGGTAGCTTAATAAATACTAATTCGAAACAAAATGATAAAGACAATTGAAGAAGAAGGCTTATCTACACTATAAAAATTTTTGTCTTGATTTTGTTTAGATATTAGAAGTCTATCTGTTACTCCTGGAACATGAACATCTAATTAATCTTTTCGAAACAAAGACCGGTTTGGTATTGCTAGTTTTCTATGCAAAAAGACTATAGGTTTCTCATTTTTTTATCGTATTTTTTTATTTTGTAATGAATTGCAAATCATTATATCACTAAAACAAAGCATTAAAAAAAATAGGGTCACAACATTATAAAATAGTATTTATTTAATTAATTTAACATTTTTTTTAAAATGAATATTGACGCCGACAAAAAGTTTAGACAAAACTTAACAAAAATATATTTACAAAACTAAAACTGAGATGTAGTTAAAGCAGTAGGTCCGCTAGAGATGCATGAACTTGGCTAAAAGAAAAAAGGCCGTAACAAGTCAAGGGTCATGCACTTATAAAGGTCTACAATACGTGTATTGAATATTATTATGATAATAGGATATAGTTTTTTTTTGGTAAAATAACAGGATATAGTTAAGCATCCACTGGAGATTCTTTAACTCCTCTTGCCTTTTGGAAATGGTCTTTGGTTTCTGTCTTTAGTGTCTATGTTCACTTAATTTTACGACCAAGTATGAAAACCAAAGACTAATCCCAAATCTTAGATTCTACTCCTGCGCCTTGTTTTACTTTTTTCTATTTGTAAAAGGCTGTGTATATTACATTGTCCCTTTCTTAGTTGTGATATAAGTATTTCAGTAAACTAACTCGAACCTTAGAATATTCGTTTTGGAAAAGACACTTATTAGAAACTTGATTACGTATTCACTTAAACTGAAATGAATCACATAATGTGATGAATTTACAGAACGATTCTGGAAATAATATACGTTACCATATAACTGGAAAAATCGTTCATAAAAAAGAACGTTACCGTAAAAACCAATAGTCTTACCCATCAGAGCAACAGTGTGTTTCCGTGAATAACACGTTGTTTATTTGACTTTTATTTTATAAATCAATATTTTTAATTTCGATGGTTCGAAAAGGCTTTACGTTTCTTTTTGAGAAATTTTCGTAATATAACCTTTTTAGTTATTTTTACAAAAATAAGTAAAATAACTAATTTTTATATTAAAAGATAAAAATATATTATACTTTAGAGTTAAATAATCTAGATTTACGGTTTTGAATTACAGGGTTCTGAGGATAGATTTTCAATTTTTTAAAAATAAAAAAAATTAAAATTAAAATTTTCATTAAAAAAAAAACTATGTTGATAAAAAAATTAGAAACTGTTTTGTGACAAAATTTTTAAAAACCTTATTTAAGAAAATTGCCCTTTTGTCTTTATATTTTTGTTCATGGTAGATGGCCGACCAAACAAAGAGGACTTGTCCGTGAGTATAATATAATAAAGTTTCTATTGATTCACGTATCCTCCTGATGACGAATTCGTTGAAGTCGTATAGGCAATGCGGTGCACGAATGTGTCTTTAGATAAGATAAACAAAATGAAGCATTCATCGTAATTTTTTTTCCTGACAAAGAATTCATCGTAGTTTCATACTAGTATTCCTGTCAAATTAGTTTTTCTGCCAATGATGTCGTAACTACCTTTTCTAAACATTGACTATAATAGCACGTTGCTTTTAAACAGTAGACTGAACTAACTGAAAAACAAAGAAATATGAACCCATTTTTATTTTATTTTTATTTCTAAAAAACAAGCACTGTAGCATATATAAAAAAATATAACAGTTTAGGGGATTTTTAGTGTGGTATCTCAATAAGTTTTTTAATTAAATAAATGAAAATTGAAAACTAATAAAAAGAAAGAGAACAAGAAACGTTTTTTGCCTGAATTTTTTAAAAGAATGTCAGATTTTTTGCCAATTGCGAATATGATCAAACAGAGTTCCAAAAGAAAAAGAAAAGTGAATATGATTAAACTAAGTTCTAACTGGAAGAAGAGTTATTCCGATGGAAACTTCAACCGACCATGTCTGGTTTACATAGGAAAATAAAACGGTTTAGATCATTTTTATGTGTCATATACTGGTTCACGTCTCTTTTTACATTTGAACAATAATCCATAGTTTAATTATATTATTATTTACGTAAGAAACTCAGTAAAGCTATCATATTGATAAGATGCTTTTAGTCATCTATTGTGTTATTGAAATCATAGTTCTATAATCGATTTACCATGACTGGTAAGCAGTGTTCTTTCAATTTGTTTTGCCCTTTTCTCATGGCGGGGAACCAACGGACATTATCTGCTTAATATGTGTAAAGCCCATATTGTATTTTATTAGTTGTTTGAACCAAGCTCCTATAATTTCTTACATCTTGCTAAGAGCCCAACTTTAAAAGGCATAACTGAAAGCACATATTTAACATCAAACTTACAAGTTACAACCAATCCCAGCTCCATATCTCATACCAGTCAAATATCGGGGACTCCATCTTTATCTAGTATCCTACTACATAATATGCATGCATTTTGTGGCCATCATGTCATATATCTCTATACCGTAAAGTCTCCAAAATTGTTATCAATATCTATATACAGCGGCGGACCCACGTGTAGTGATGTAGTCACTTGACACCATAAAAACAATAAAAGCTAAAATTTTAAGCTATGTTCAACAGACACTGGCAGTTTTGGTTGAAAAAGTAGTAAAAACCCACAAACCCAGGTACAATTTCCTCAATGACCTTTATTTTACTACTCCCTATTTTTTAAAAAAATGTATATTCTAGACTTTTCATATATATAAAGAAAACTCATTAAATATGCATTGTTTTGTGAATAACAATTTTTCATAACTTTTAGCCAATAGAAATTCAATAAACATTATTAATTGTTTTGAAACTTACAATTTTTCATAAATCATATATTAAAAAAGTAAAAAATATATCTTTTGAAACAATTTTTTTTCAGAACATACATTTTTTAGGAACAGAGAGAATATTTTTTATATTTATGACCCCACATAAAAAAATTATGGGTTTGTCGTTGTCTATATACTAAAAAACTATAACAAGTACACAAACACACTTTTTTTGGTAAAAACACCACTACATACATTACTACATAATATTGTCACGATTATCTCATATTATAATACTATATATCTACACCGGTAGATTCTCTACATGTGATCAATGTATAGGTTGTGGCGATCGTTACATCTACACCGCTAGATTTTCAAAATATGTTTTGTATATAGTTTGTTGCGAATCGACATCTACACCGGTAGAATCTCTAATATATATGTATATATTTTTCAATGGACTACAATAACTGCAGCATGAATAAGATAAGAACGCATGCATGCTTAAATAAGTCAACATCCATATATAGCCAAAAAGCATAACAGTATCTACTGGTTTGCCTTGACTGGTAAACAGTGTCTTATATTTTACTTTCGAATTGCCGTAGAAGACTTTAGAATCTCAATTGGACTGTAGACTTTACATTATACATATTTTATTTATTTTATTTATTTTGGGATTTAATAATATTTCAATTGATTTTACAAATCAAAATATGGATAATTTAGAATTCAATTGCAGCTCAAAAAAAATTTGTTGGAGAACTCGACGCTATGATATCGTTTGTTCCTAATCTCAGGTCCCATAATCTTTTCATTGATTCAATCCTTGTTCATGACTTAAGAATTTTTCATTCAGTTCCTGGTCGCACCGTTACATTTGGGGTGGATCCAAGATCCCACAACATCTACTATGAAGTATCGAAAAACACTTACGATGTGGTTTATACAAGATCATCACTCTCTCTCTATCATAGGTATACAAACCTTAGAGAGTATACAAGAGATATACAAGAGAAGTACATGACAAGAACTAAGCCTAGAATACATATATATTATAATATATATATATATATTATATATATATCTAGATTACTCTATCTCCAAGAAACGCTATGGAAGCACTTTCTCGATGCTTGAGGCTCCTGTCTCCCAGAGACTTGGCTTAGAGGTTCTTGTCATGACTTTCTTTCTTTGTATTACCAGCACTTGAACTAATGGCCTTCTTCGATTAGGCCCATAGATTTTCTGCGCGTGACTTGTGCAAGTCAGCCTAGCCGATGAATAAATTCGATGGGCCTGACCAAACCTCACAAAACTCCACCTTTTTGGTCCAAGTCCACAACCCTTCCTTCGTGCTGATACCTCTTGATGCTTGAGTAAGCCTGCTTATCTTCTGCATCTCCTTGTTTTTTATTATCTCTTCTCACTTCTCTCAGATTCATCTTGAGCCAAGCTTGAAGTCCCTTTATGATCTTCTTGAAACCTACATAAATTTACACTTATACACCACAACCGCTGAAGTAGATTAAACACTTAAATCCACATAGGCCCATCAATGAAATAGACATCACCTTTGATGTAGGTATGTGACAATCCCATTGTCATTATGAACTTCTATCACATTATCTATTGTTTTGAGTTGCGAACCCAGCTGCTATACTTCAGTGTCAAACTCAACTTCTCATTGACGTCGTGTTACTTCATATCTTATTACTCCTCGTGAACTTATCAACAACACAACCTTGTTGTGTAAATCACGAACATGTTCAAGTATTTGAATATAAACTTGAACATCCTTCCGCAAGTTGATTTCCTCATTGACCTTTCGATTCCACTCATGTTCACTGAGCCTTGAACCAAATTACCTGAATTTTGTACAGCTACCTAAAAATCATACATGCTCCACACCGGAACAATCATTGATTCAACTATTTCTCTTGCCTTAAACATGTCAGCCTTGAACATCTTCTTGTACCGTCATCCAACCATCACTGCTGGACAGATTTTCGATACAACTTTGGTTCACCCTTCATGTTGTTAACAGAAATTGCTACCACTAATTTTTCTTGAATCAACCGCAACCTTTGAAGTCACACATGCTCCATATTTCTGAAATATCTTTGACTTATCCTTGATGTTCTTGGAACATATTAAACTGAGCAACAGTTTGTACCGCTACTATCACAAGTACGTCACGCGCCTAAAACCACATGATTAAAAAGACTTTCGACACAAATATATCTGCTCCACCATCTGATCAATCTGTTCTGCAAAAATAAAATTCCACTAACAGATTTAGATCCCACTTCTAGTAAAATGAACTGAGCCCCATACCATATAATCCATGATACACCTTGGCTCTCTTCACGAGCTGCCTATGATATCTAATCTAGAATCCCTGATATCCCGCCTTTACTCAACTGTGAATTCATTTTCTAAATACCCATCTTGTATTAAGATGTCTCCAAACACCAAAACATGTGCATCACCATCAACAACTTGAACACGCCTGTTAGTCATTGAACCTGCTATTGCCTGATGAGTACCTGGCCATCGATGAGTATCTGACCATTAGCTAATGGACTTCCTTGAAGAAACTTCCTCATATACTCCATGTGATGCAAACATATATCCAGAACTACACTTGTTATGTTCTCTTAAATACAATCGGCTTTTCCTTACATTTAGACCTTCATGAAGCTTCTTTCAGTTCCATGACTTGAGCTTAAGATGAGCATGCTAGTGGAGAACAAGTCTTACCTTTCCTGAGATGGACAAACTGTAAAACAATTCCCTGCAATCCCTGCAATGTCTTCTAACAGTTTTTTACTTTGCTTCATCTCACAATTCTTCATCTTCACAGCTCAATATTTTAGTATCTCTTCCTCATACTATCTTTCTTTCAGTTTAACTAAGTACCTCACCACGTGTTATCTTACATCATACTCGGCTCAGATTTCGTGGTCTTTTGTATCGAACCTCACTGCAATGTATTCCTGATACATATGCCGATTTCACTTGCCTTGTTTACAAGTTACCTTATGTAAGACTCCTCTTATAAATTTTCTTATGATGTGCCTTGTACTTGTTAACTGGCCTTGACACTCGTAGCCTTGACACTATGAACATATCCACGAACCAATTTCCCTTTCAGCTCTTACTCTCTTGAGCTGATAAAGTTGCTAACCGAAACTTTTACCCTTCAGCTGAACCAATCAAAACATCTTCTAAAACATAAAACCAGTGATCACTCTATCCGGAATCAGATTATATATATATATCCTTAATGCATCTATCCTTATATAATCTCACTGGCTCCACCTTAATCAAATAACTCTTTAGAAGTACCATGTTTTTTTAACTAATTTTCTGCAATAGTTCATTGTTTCTGTCGTCCTTTTAGTCATATTTCTCATCATCCACGCCTGTGATACTCATGAGATATTCTCGTACAGCTTCCCATGTGTTGCACTCGAACTCATGATGAGTTTCTCTAGCTGTAACTAGACATAAACCATAACTTTTTCAAGCATGAAGTTATGACATGGTCAAGTTTATAAATTTCTCCTTTTGTTCCTGGCTCAGATATCTATGCCGATTCCTGTAAGGTAAACTCACACACTTTTCTGCTAGTTGTAGTAATGACTTTCTGCTTCTTGAACAAGTGTGTATGTCTGTTGTCTCATACCCTTTATCCTCAGAATTACAACCAGTCGTAACAACCTGTTCAACATGATTCCGCAGCATATTTTTCTCTGCTTTTAACCAGAATCTTCAAGCTAAGTCTAACTTTGAATCACCTTTTCTCTTAGGTTTTTCATGTCACTCTTACAACCTCACTAATGCTGCTACAAGTTGTTACCACAAATAACCATTTGCTCCAACATATCCTTGTGTAGGCTTTTACATACTTTTTCCTTGCTCTTGTTGCTTATTTGTGGAGGTACAACTTGTTTTAGCCACACTCACTTGGTGATTCTTCTGGATTTCTTCTTACAGCCAGGAACCTTTCCTTTCATGCACCCACGAGACTGACTTGAACTGACCCAAAACAAAATTACCTCTATTTGTCACATTGTTGTCACACGACAACCAACCTGTGCAGCTGCAATATCTGTTGATCATCTTTCGCAACGATAACCTGCATTCCTTGTTATCTCTGAATACTTTCAGTCCTTAAGAGATTGACGACCTTTGATTTCATAACCTTACGCGTAGCTTTGACCTAATATGAGTTTGTCTTTACCTTTAGATATCCTCCATCCGAGACGACTTAAATCAATCTCCAACTGCAGATCACGAACACAACCACATGTCAGCTATTCTTGTTACAGCTTACGCGTGTCTTCCCTTTCTTGCAAATACTGCTGCTTCCCTTGCAAGTCTCTCATCATGATTTTCCAAACCTGAAACCATCACTGCATTGAGACAGTTCTTTGTGAACGTTTCTTCCTTTGTCTCTGACTTTGTCATTGTCTACTACAAACTAATGCCATCTAATTCCTTTTCTGATGCAAAATACTTTAAGCATCATCTATGGTTCGCCACACCTAAAAATAATCATGTAAATCGTGATTACAAATCTACTAATTCTTCTTCTCCAGAATTTCCAGCTAATGTCGATGTTAATCTGAAACTCTTGCATATCCTGAATCACCACTGCCTCAAACTAGAAACCATTTAACTCAATCCTTATTCAACCTCAATAGCCCGTAGACACCAAACTCCTCATCCTGAGAATTTTCTTTGTAACAACCTGAATGAACATTTTATCTTGAACATCACTCTGAACTGCTGATGTAGCCAACATAACCCGCCGCTTAGCTCAACTTTCTAAGAAGACTTTTGACGCAAAGAATCTATGCTTAATCTCTGCTCAAACAAATCATTATCTATCTGCAACCGTGATACCCTGTAGACCTATTTGTTTCCTCTCATATGCCTTGAAAAGCCAAAACAAACTACTACTGAATCTCATGCAGAATACCCAAAATACATGCTTCCATCTTGAATCAGTCTTGATTTTTACCGCCACATGATCAGCCAAACTCTGCCTTGAATAAGTAACTCCTCCTTCACGCAGATCCATCTCAGCAGAAAACTATGTGTTACGGCAAACACATATCTGCTTGGAAAATCACACTTCATTCCCTCTGAAAATAGCAACCTTGCAATATCTTATTCTCTGAACATCTACCCAACTGTAGACTCTTATGAACACACATAGACGAACCCGCATGAGTCGATTTCCTTCAACCCTTCTGCGATACCTTTCATGCTGACTAAAGAATACCATATGAACAGCCATGAAACACTTATATCCTTCAAGGTTCTAAGACATCTCCTAGTTACAAGAATTCCATGAGATACCACAAAAATTAGAACACCACCTGCGACTGATATACCATGCAAATTTCTCTCAAGAACACCGTGGAAACTCTCACTGAATCTTCAGACAATCTCATAGAAAACCAGTACGAAAACTCCCTTGTGTACCACTATACTTTCAGTTCCAATAACTTTCAGAATATGATGAAATCCAAGACGCCAGCGCATATAGTCACACACGCGTTGTGACTGCATATCGAGGACAGCTCTGAAACCTTTCTTTCTTATGCTAGCAGCCTGCCACCATCTCGACTTGTGAGTAACATGAAACATTTCTCACATAGTAGCAGATTCTTGCACCATTGGAGAACTTTAGAGAAACCATGATTCATAACTAGAAATCATTTCAACCGATTCAACTGAATCATGAATTCTTCTTCCATAAACTTGTGCAGCTGCAGCGAAAAACGTCCAACAGTTTTCCTTCCTATCTTGTAAATCAAAAATCTCTTTCACATGATTTTGATCTCAGTGTATCCTCTGATTTTTACTCTGATTAGGATAAAACCATGTGACCACCAGCTTCCATTGAACCATGCAATTCTTCTGTCTCGCTAGGAAGCTTCTTCCTCCTCGAGACGTGGGATCCATCAATCAATGAGCATGTGCTCTGACACCACTTGTTGAGTTCAATCACAACCCTAACAAGAATTTGTTGGGGGATTCGAAGCTATGGTATTGTTTGCCCCTAATCCTAGGTCCCTTGATCTTTCCCATTGATTCAATTCTTGTTCATGACTCAAGAATTTTTCACCCAGTTCACGGCCGCACCGCTACATCTGAGGTGGATCCAGGATCCACAACATCCACTATGAAGTATCGAAAAATACCTCTAATGTGGTTTACAAGATCATCACTCTCTTTGTCCTGGGATACAAACCTTAAAGAGTATACAAGAGATAATGCAAGAGAAGTACATGGCTAAGAGCTAAGCCTAGAATACATATCTATATCTAGCTTAGTATATCTCTCCAAGAGACGCCATGGAAGCACTCTCGGATACTTGAGGCTTCTGCCTCCTATAGACTAGACTTATAGGTTCTTGTGCCTTTTTCTTTTTTTTTGTATTGTCAGCAGTTGATCTAATAGGCTTATTCGATTAAGTACATAGATTTTATGCATGTGACTTGTACAAGTCGACCCAGCCGATGAACAAGTCTAATGGGCTTGACCAAACCTTACAACAAATCAAGATATGTCATCCTAAAACCATATATTATAAGCTTTTTGACATTTAATACAAAATGTTACACTATTAAAACCAAACAGTTTAATATAATACAGTTTGTGTTGTTTTAGATTGAAGTATAACAAACAAGAAACTTTTAGACAAAAACCATGTTGTATTTTATTTATATGTTGATTTTTTATTTTTTCGGGGGACATCCGATTTCTTTTTTCTCAAAATTTAAAATCTGGTATTGTTTAAGATGGTCTTTATACTAATTTATATAGCCAGCTAAAAAAATCAAAACTTGTTTGGTATTTTCAATAAATCAGATGTAAAGATGGTATAGTTTAAATGATATCCTCCCCCATCTTAATTTTGGTTTTATGAATTAGCTGCTTTTCTTTTCATTTTTGGCTTGATAAGTAATGGCCGTAGATTGTGGGGGGGTCGAATGTACGTGACACTGACATCTAACTGTGCTCTTTCTTTTCATGAATTGCAATCAGTGGCTCTCATATCTACAGAGCGTACGGGTTAAAGCCAATAAAGCATATAAACAGAATTAAAACTTTATTCTTCCGTCTTCAAAATAAATATTCCGTTTATGAACTTTCTTCTTCTTTTTATTATTCCTATAAACTACTACTCTATTAACTTTAAAAAACACTTAACCCTCATAAATTGTTTTTGTTTTCTTTTTAAAAGTAGCAAAAGTCAGATACCTCTTTAATCAACAAAACAAACTGTAGCTTCAGGGATTTTTTTTTTATAAAACAAACCATCTAAATTATCTAATTAATAGAGTAATAAAATCTCAAACAAACAAATTTCGGGCTTTACATCCTATAACAGTTTGATTTATTCTTCAAGTAGTAAGATTTTTGTATAAACAAAGAGTTTTCTCTTCAAACAAATTTAAATGTTTATATAATTTTGTTTTCTCCTTTCTCATTTTTTTTTAATGTTCTTATCTTTTGTTAATAGAGAAACAGGATCGTTGATTACGAGACAAGCGAAAGCCATCCAAGTACACTTTTCCTCTTCACAGAGAATCTATCGGAAAAGAAAACTGAAAGTGGATGGGACCCACCTCGATCGAGATCCAATCGTTACACATACGCGCGAAGCTTCATCCGGGACCCATCACTTGTTGTTGGTTGTGTTTATAAAAAGAAAAAAGTTTCCTATAAACCATCCAATATATGAAAATATGTCAACAATTACATGAAGTTTATGTTAATATATGTCACATGTACGAAGTAAATAATAATATGATGGCAACATCACAATCGGATTTAATTGATTTTAAGCTAAGTTAACGAGGTCAATCCGTAATTTACTAAACTTAATAGACTTAATGATTTAAGTTTAATAAACTTAATTGATTATATTAATAAACTTAGTAATTTAATAAACTTTAACTTAAAAAACTTAATATTTTATTATACTTAACAAATTTATTAAACTTAATAAAATTAATAATTTAATAAACTTAATAAACTTAATGGTTTATTAAGTTTAATAAACTTAATTGATTTTATTAATAAACTTTTTAATTTAATAAAATTGAACTTAATAATTTATTATACTTAATAAATTTATTAAACATAATAAACTTAATAATTTAATAAACTTAATAAACTTAAACTTAATAAACTTAATAAATTTATTAAACTTAATAAACTTAATAATTTATTAAATTAATAAATTTAACAAATTTATTAAGTTTATTAAGTTTATTAATGAATAATTTTATGAATAAATGATTACGTTTATGAAGTTTATTAATAAATGATTATGTTTATTAATAAATGATTAATTTTATTAAGTTTAATAAATTTATTAATATTTATAAGTTTAATAAATTATTAAGTTTATTAACAAAATCAATTAAGCTTATTAAAATTAATAAATCATTAAGTTTATTAAGTTTAGAAAATTACGAATTGACCTCATTGACTTAGCTTAAAATCAATTAAACCCGATTGTGATGTTGCCACCATATTATTATTTACTTTGTACATGTGACATGTATTACATAAACTTCGTGTAGTTGTTGACATATTCTCATACACAAGATGGTTTTCACCATATTAGTGTAAACTTCGTGTAGCTAGGAAACTTTTTTCCTTTATAAAACATCCCGGTTACATTACTACTTGCTTGCTTGGTTCGTATGTAGTATGTAAAATTTTTTTTTGGAAAACTGGGTGTATAACAAGGAAAAACGAATAATTCACCAAATAACCAATTTTTCCATCTTTTCTATACACATCGTCATATATATATATATAATATAGTATTGTCACTTTTTGCAACCGGCGTAATCTGCAGGACATTTTTTTAAATAATAATAATTATTATGTGTAAAAATAAATCGTGGTTTAGTTGTCTTCACATCGTCACCGACACCGAGTTCCTCCAAATCGTCACCTCCATCGAATTCATCTTTTTTTTTCTTTATTCCTCAGTGGTTGCAACCTGTGCTCAACTACTCTTCTGGAATTGTCAGACACACGACATCGTTATAGTTGGAGCGGCGAATAGTGCGAACCAGTACCCATTACAATTCCAACCATCAATTCTTCTCATATCTCTTCAATCCCAGTACGTTCTCAGGTTTTAACCATCGATTCTCTTCATCTTCTTTTATTTTATTTCATATTTGCGCTATACTGAGAACTAGAGTACTCTTTTAGTAAATCTACAGTCTCGTTGCCGTTGCATGTCGTATCTGCTTTTCTGGAACGAAGTTCTCCAATTGATTTAGGGGTTGGGTGATTTTGGGTTGGGGTTTATCCAGCTGTTCTTAGTCTTTGTTAAATTTGAATTTTGTTTTTCTAGCGGATATACATAGTACATGGTGTAGTTATATAGTTTATTGTATGGAATATCATTTGCGATATATAGGTTTGTCTGTGTTGACATAGTATGATATCTTTCATTCCTATTCTATTTGAAATGGTATAGGTTAGCATGCATGTGAACATAGTAAGAGATCATTCATTACTATTCAATTCGACATAGTCTAGTATAACTGTATGTAAACATGTTTTATTTGAGATGGAATTGAGTGGTTGCTTTTCCAGTATTTTGTATTTCATTCAATTTATTTGCACTATAAAAATTCATATCTATATAAATAGAGTTGAGTACTCTGTCCTAACTGTGTTTACCTCCTACCTTCATCCTTCAGATATGGCATGGACGATTTAAACCTTGCGAGTAGATTGTTTGAGACAAATTTTGAACCCACTGGAAACAAAAGTGTTAACAACTATTTCAACATATGTCATCGCCACGCCCATCCGCACACGTGCGCTTCTACATAACACAATTATTCTGTTAGAGCATCTATTATATATTTCTATTATATTTTGATCATGTAAATGAAAGTCATCTTATTTGCATTCTTGCTATAAATTGGAACATTTAATATCACCTTATTTTGCTTCTGAATTCATACAAATTTAATACTTACGTAGTTTGATATATGGATTAGGGTTTATATTTTCATGTAGGGTTTAGTTATGATTGGATAGGGTTTAGTTTCTCGAATATTGGGTTCACCATTGGGAAAGCATTACTTGTTTCTATTCTGTTTGGATATGGAATAGAACCCTTCTGAACTTTCATATCATGTGTTTTAATTTTGGGGATATAAAATTGACATATTACATAATATAATTTAATATAACATAACATAATATAATTAAATATTACGTTACATTATGTATTTTTTAGATTTTGATATATGAGTTTAGGGTTTATATTTGGGTTAGGGTTTAGTGATTAGATTTTAGAATTTAGTTTTTAGATGATATGGAATAAAACAAAGATTATATGTGTATGGCTTTTTCTTCTTTCCAAAAACCACAAGGTCACTTACTTTATAAATTGTAACTGGCAACCTACTACACGAAAGAGCAGACCAGATAGAATGTGTACAAAAAGTCTAACACTAAATTATGTCAAAATCAATGATAATTACTTAATTTCACATTAAAACATGGCTATCTCACCAATAAACCCTTTTTTTGGTAAAATGTTCGATATATTATACCAAATTTTTAACTTTTTTACAAAAAAATCAAAGAAACTAATAACAGAACTGCAAAAATTAAATTTAAACACTAAGCAATATACAAAGACGGGAACTCGACTAAGGCAAAATATGAAGTCAAAGTAACAGAAGACAACGGAGCAAGCTCAGACCAAGGAGACGGGAACGAAGCGTGAAGGCCCAACGGTTGCCACGAGTCCGAGAGGAAAACACCCTCAAACCTTAGGTGCATGGTGCATGCATCTTCTTCCTAGAGACCCAAATAACACAAACTAGTCCAAAGAATCACAAGCATTGACTAACTCACCACATGGAACGAACTACAACCGGTGACATAAGGTTGCAACACCATCTTACGATTCCATTGTATGAGTGGAAAAACCCCTCCAAATCTGCCTTTTGTGACCGTATACACTTTTTTAACCGAAAGTCTATATAAAATAAAAAGACTGAATGAGTACACACCTCTGGAGCAGTTAACTTCGAGCGAGAACACGCAAATCAAGAGTCTAATTTTCAACATGTCACTAATAAAGACAATCACTACAACCCTCAACAGAGCAAATGTACTTGTAAGAAACACAAGGAGAAAAGACAGAGGCGTAGAAGGCCACACCCCCCAGTAACTTAGGTTTTGAAGTGAAGAGCTAAAACTAACCACAAAGCACCGTCATTGAAGACCCCCGTGAGGAGGGTCGAGGCCCATCCTCAGAAGACTCCACGCTACCCACCACCAGTGAAAAACGAAACCCTAGCTCGAGACCGGAGCAGAACAGCTCCAATCAGACCCCAAGAGAAACACATCCTCACAAAAGTTACACGCCACACTAAAGGAGGAGAGAACACCTCGGAGAGGCCGCTAATGTCTCATGTGCCACCTGTCATGAAGAGCTGAAACGAGATATGAAAATTTTACTAGACAGAGATCGCCATCAAAGAGGAGATAGGTGCGACGAGGCGAGCACTGTCCTCAAGCACCTTCCACAACACCGAGAGCGTCCTAAATCTACAACGGGAGCTCTAGATTTGAACCGGGCGAGGTCGACTCGTTAAGTTACCCTCCGCCACAAAGAACACTGACGACTGTAAAGGAGGACGCTGCGACCGTCGGAGTAAAGAAAAAATAAAACTGTCTATAAAAATTTTTAGAGAAAAGCAAGAGAATATCTCTGACGGCTTGTTTTGATCGTTAATATAAAGATTTTTTTTTTGTTTTAAACTATATCATCTTTATATATTTTAAGATGGTATAGTTAAAAAAAACTCAGTTTTAAAAAGTATCTGATTTATACCATCTTTAAAAAATATTGTATTAGTTTAAGATGCTACCGTTTAAGAAATTAAACTATACCAATCTTTATACTTATCTTTTTAAAAAAGTTATTTTTCTACGCTTTTAACCTTGGAATATTCTGCAAAACTACCCTACGATTTTGTTGGATTGGATCATAACAAAAAAAAAATTGAGAAAAGAAGAACACTCAAGACAAAAAAAATCGTTTAAATGTACTTTGAGGTCCCAACAAAACAAAACTCTCCATCTTGTCAGTCACAACCTTTGAACTGCTCTCGAGATCTCTCTCTCTTACCTTTTTCGTGTTTCTGCTACACTTCTTTTGTTCTGAGATTCCAAGGTTCTTCTTCTACAAAATTAAATAAATTATTCACTAATTAAATCCCATTTTGACAATTCTCTCCTCGAAACTCGCCTTCCCTTTTCTATATATATATCGTTTTAAATACTCAAAAACCAGATTACTAACTAGGAAGAGAGATAGCGATGGCGGCTTCAGCATCTGAACGTCCTCAATTCATATCGAGTAACGGTGGGAACAGAAGCTTCTCCAACGCTCCACTCATCGACAACTCTGATCCTAATCAGATTATTGTCCCCGAGGTTTGGCTTTTTATAATCCCTTCAAAAATATTAATCTCTAGATTTACGTCCCTTGAATAGTTTGTAGATTTTGCATGTGTTCTAATCTTCTAAAAATTCATAGGTGTTCGATTGATTTGTTATATCACTAGGTAACTGAGTTAATCCAAATCCAGTTACAGTTGTTTCGGAGTCAAGAAATATCCCTGTCCGAGTCAACAAAACCACACCAAATCTAGATTTGATATGTTTGATTAATAACTTTATTTGATTTTTTTCTGAATATGTTTGCAGAAAAAGAGCTGGAAGAATTTCTTTGCATACTTAGGACCTGGGTTTCTTGTTTCAATCGCATATATTGATCCTGGAAACTGTAAGATCATCATCTTTTAATATCATTTTCAGTAATTATAGATTATTAATGCCTAAACTCTACAAATATCATTCTTGTGTGTTTGCAGTTGAGACTGATCTTCAAGCAGGAGCACAATACAAGTATGAGGTGGGTAACTCTTTTATAGTTTTAGATTTATTAAAAAAATATATATATATATATTGATTTCTTTGTATAAAAACAGTTACTTTGGATCATATTGGTGGCTTCTTGTGCCGCTTTGGTGATTCAATCTCTGGCTGCAAATCTTGGTGTTGTCACAGGTTTAACAAAAGTTTTACTCTTTGCTTCTAAGTTGTTACACATCAACTTTGCTAAATCCATTTGGCTTATATGATCATCACAGGAAAACATTTGGCTGAGCACTGTAGAGCTGAATACTCCAAAGTTCCAAACTTTTTGCTATGGGTTGTTGCAGAAATTGCAGTAGTTGCTTGTGACATTCCAGAAGGTACCAACTTTCTTTACTGTTGTTTCAAATAACGTTTCTCTAATCAAATATCTCTCGTTTCTACAGTTATTGGAACAGCTTTTGCTCTGAACATGCTCTTTAGCATACCTGTTTGGATTGGTGTTCTTCTCACAGGCTTAAGTACACTGATGCTTCTTGCACTTCAACAATACGGGGTATTTTTTTTTTTTTTTTTTAAAATATCTTTAATCATTTTAATTTCACTGTGCTATGGTTGCTCAACTCTTATGTGGTGAGATATACAGGTGAGAAAGCTGGAGTTCTTGATTGCATTTCTGGTGTTCACAATTGCTCTATGCTTTGTCATTGAGCTACACTACTCAAAACCAGACCCAGGAGAAGTCCTACATGGTCTCTTTGTTCCACAACTCAAAGGAAATGGTGCAACTGGTCTTGCAATCTCTTTGCTTGGAGCCATGGTTATGCCGTAAGCTCACTCACTCTCTCTCTCTCTTCACCCATCTTCATAAAAACTTTCTTTATAACGACCTCTCCTTTTTTTTCCACAGGCACAACCTCTTCCTCCACTCTGCCTTGGTTCTCTCCAGGAAAATCCCACGTTCATCTACTGGGATCAAGGAGGCTTGCAGGTTTTACTTGATAGAAAGCGGATTGGCTCTAATGATAGCCTTTCTCATAAACGTCTCTGTGATATCAGTAAGTGGTGCTGTTTGCAATGCCCCTGACCTAACCCCCGAAGACCGTGCTAAATGTGAGGATTTGGACTTAAACAAGGCTTCGTTTCTGCTACGAGTAAGTGTCTTGCTTGCTTACTTGCCTTATACTTTTGTTTCAGAACATTAAAGCTTTTTTTGTTGCATCCTCTGTTTTGAAACAGAACGTGGTGGGTAAATGGAGCTCAAAGCTATTCGCCATCGCGCTTCTTGCTTCAGGGCAGAGCTCAACTATAACTGGAACTTATGCTGGGCAATACGTGATGCAAGGGTTTCTTGATCTAAGACTCGAGCCATGGCTCAGAAACTTCTTAACTAGATGTTTAGCTATTATCCCTAGTCTCATAGTTGCTCTCATCGGTGGTTCTGCTGGAGCTGGAAAGTTAATCATCATTGCCTCGGTACACACAATCATATCCCATCTCTAATCATATACTCCTCTGTTTCATACTAATTGATTATATAGTACAAAATCTACTTTTTCTTAAAATAACACAAAAAATATAATATAATTTTAATTTCTTTAATTATAAGTGAAATAGTAAAATAGTTTTGATTATAAAGTTTTTGATACTTAAATATGTGAAAAGATCTTATATTATGAAACAAAATAAAATCACATAAACATTGTATTTATTGAAACAGAGAGATTATATGACTTACTATATACCTTATGGTCTGTATCATATCATTGACTTGTTAACTTTAAACAGATGATCTTATCCTTTGAGCTCCCATTTGCGCTAGTTCCTCTTCTCAAGTTCACTAGCTGCAAAACCAAGATGGGTTCACATGTAAACCATATGGCGGTATGTAACTACCCAACACATTTTTTACTTAACCAAAGAAAAGAAAAGATGGAAAACCGCCCATTATCTATTAACTTCATATGCTACTTTGTTGTCTAACAGATTACAACTTTGACTTGGGTCATTGGTGCTCTAATTATGGGGATAAACATATACTACATAGTAAGCAGTTTCACTAAGCTGCTCATCCATAGTCACATGAAGCTTGCCCTTGTCATCTTTTGTGGAATTCTTGGGTTCTCAGGCATTGCTATCTACTTGGCCTCCATAGCTTATCTTGTCTTCCGGAAAAACAGAAAAGCTAGTCCTCTTCTTGCTTCAACAAACTCACAAACAGTGGAGACACTTCCAAGACAAGACATTGTTGACATGCAGTTACATGGTAAAGCGGCTGCCTCAGATCTTGATTGAGTCTTATTCAATCATATCTTGAAAATTAGGATTCCAATAAAATTGGACTCAAACCAAGTCCACAAAGACCTCTTTTTAGTAGTTAAAATGTTTTTAGACGTTATAAGTGTTGGTTTTTGTCATCTTTTTTAAAAGGGATCAGATTCTCGTAGGTTTATATAATGAACAATGTTACAATAACATCGGATAATAGAATTATTGCGTTATCATATCATACACTATGAGTGATGCATATTATAGATTACAAAAATAGCAATCAGCTATATATTTATGTGTGATTAGGATTAAACAAATAACTTTGTTGAATCAAACGTATTACTTTAGAATAAAGCTTTTTTATGTGGGTGTATGGTCAGAGTGTATGGCCGTTTCCTGTTCTAGGATTCGATTATGACGTTTTGGTTCGAATCTTGAGGAAGAGGAAGATGCCCTTTCTCTTGCAAGCTCTTGACAGATTCGTAGAGAGATTGCTTGATGGGTTTAAACTCCAACCCTAAGTCTTTTATCTTTTGAGTAGTGAACTTGTAAGGCTTTGCCCTCG
The DNA here is from genome assembly GCF_020379485.1 of Brassica napus. NCBI lineage: Eukaryota > Viridiplantae > Streptophyta > Magnoliopsida > Brassicales > Brassicaceae > Brassica > Brassica napus. The sequence goes on along the minus strand of NW_026013966.1, from coordinate 22,104 downwards.
GATTCTTCTCGTCTGAACACCTAAAAGAATTTAAAAAACAACAATATGATAATCAATATACGAAATGTGGATAAGATTTCTTGTGTAACACTCTGAAGTAATAACGTATCAGTTATTGAACTAGCCAAAAGAGATACAAGTCGTCAAACTAGTGACCAAACTTTCCTGGGAGTAGGTGAAGAAAAACAGGTACACTTCCGTTTTTTTTTGTCAAATGGAGTTAGACCCGTAACAAGACTACACGTTTTAGTGTATAAACAGAAAGACAAAAACACAAACACAACGTGTATAAATATGATTTTTTGTGATCTCTACGTCAGCATTAGGTAATACATGACATGGACATTGTGTGTGGCAAGTGACAAGTGCCAATACCAAACACCACTCATGTCCCTTTTATCCTATCTAATAATATTTATTGATTGTTAAAACAAAAACGTATCTATGTATCGATTAGACTGACAAGATCGTGTTGACTTTGATATAATTTTAGACCAAAGTGTTAAAAGAGACAAACGTTTTGACTTACTTGGTAGGAAGCGGATACTCCGGGAAGAATTTAGCAAGAATCTCAACAACCTCCCCACGGTGAAGCGCCGTCTCGGCGAGGATGTAACGGCCTGAGGCGGAAGGTGATTCGTAGACCATAACATGGCCTAGTGCAACGTCACGGACGTCCACGTACACCTGAGTCAGATTAGCGTAGGTCTTGGCTGAGCCGGTGAGGTACTTGAGGATATGGACTAGACTAGCGTTGACCGCTGACTGGAGCGGTGGTCCAAGAACTAAAACAGGATTTAGCACCACTAAGTCCACACCTTTGACCTTCGCCGTCTCCCATGCTGATTGTTCCGCCACCATCTTCCCGTAGCAATACCAATTCTACAAAGTACCAAAAAGGTTAAAATATATTGAAGTTTTCGTGCTAAACACGTAAACCTACTACAGCCACATGCTACTAGGTCACGTGGATTTTGGTCGGTGGGTTTTGATGAAAACTTCTAGCCAAAAATAGATAAATATATATACCTTTGTGTTCTTGCAGAAATCAAGATCACTCCAACAATTTTCGTCGACTATGGTTTGATGGTCACGGTTAGGGTTCATGTAAACCGCACCGATCGATGACGTAAACACAACACGCTTGACCTTGGCTTTAGCCGCTGCGTCGATCACGAACTTGGCTCCGTTCACCGCCGGCTCCAACATTGTCTCCTATTTAAATTAATTAATAAGACTTAAACTAAGAAGACATATACGGATCAATTGATTTTATGAAAATAGTTCACTAACGGGGTCATCGGTCATTGGAGAAGCGGTGTGGAAAACGCCATCACATCCATCGATCGTGGCGCATAGAGCTTCATAGTCGAGAAGATCAGCACTGTGAAGAGTGAGTCTTTCTTTTGCTCCTTGAAGCTCTCTGAGATGGTTGTTCTTGGGATCAGCTGGGTTCCGTACGGTTCCTCGTACGGTGTAGCCTCTCTCCAAAAGCAACTTAACGATCCAAGAAGCTATGTAGCCGCCGGCTCCGGTGACGCAGACGAGTTTCCCGTCGGCTGGCATTTTTTCTGTTGCTAAAGCAAAAGATCGATGGCTAAGAAGGTTAGAGAATGGTATGGGTTATAATGTGTCGTTACAGGGAGACTTTGTGATTTATTTATAGAGTGACTTCAAAACAAATGACGGTTTTGAGGTTATGACTTTGCCGTGTTTCACCTAACCATGGTCAAGAGTTGGTGAGTCTTCATAAGATAGTAGTATATTTTTGTAAAAGAACAAACCGAAAAAATTGAATATTTTCTTTTTGTAGCCCTGTGGGTCTGGTGAATGAAATATTACCGGGATCAATACTTTATTTTAATATATTTAAGAACACTACAGAAGTAGAATAGTTCGAACTTCAAAGTTGTAGGTGATAAGACCACCTCCATCGGGGGTCTCTTAAGGAGAGTTTCAAGCAAAAGGAAAAAAAAAATAAATGAAAAAAGGGAAAAAAAGAGAGAACCGGGTCTTTAAATGGGATTTCTAGGATTGGTAAGGAACCCTAACGTGGCAGTCTCCTATTCGCCCACCCCTTAGTGTCTCTCTCTCCTTGGCCTCACGAAATCAGTCGGCTTCTTCCTCCTCCATTCTCTGTTGATTGATTTTGGAAACGACGAGTGGTTTCCGAGATGTTATTCTTCGAGTGGGTCTGTGATTGTGATGATCGGAGTATCATCACCAGCTGAAGAAGGAGACGACAACGCCGCCGCCGCCGCTCTATCGTCGGAGGATTTTTATTCTCCCAACAAGTCAGTGAGAGTAGCAGAGCTCGACTTAGCTCTGGATCTTAGCATTGGTAGGAATCACTCAAAGGTTCACTCAAAGGAATCACTCAAAGGTTCATTAGCCAGGGAACCCACTCTCTGTCAGAAACGGATTCACCATCATCAAAGCATCCCTGTTTCATTTCATTTGGGAAGAGGTTAGTATACTTTTCTTTTAAGAGAATGTAGGGATCGATTAGGTTTGGAATTAAAATGGAATTTAGTGTTATGGTTTGTGTTAGTTGCGGTGAAGTGATTGGCATTAGTTTGAGTTGCGGTGAAGTGATTGCCATTAGTTTGTATCGTGTCTGAGTTAATGCTTTGTCGAGTCTGTAACATTGTGATCTTTCTCATTAAGTTTTATATGAAATTGTTTTGTCTTCTATGTAATAACATTGTGATCTTTCTCACTGTCTGCTCATGTTTCATATCTTTCATAATGTATCGAGTGGTGAGTCACCATAGAGTTCATATCTTTAACATATCTTTCATCTTTCTTAGAAAATGTTTTGTGCAACTTAAAAAAAAAAAATTAAGAACCTCAATGAGGTTCTCCCATTGGAGGATAAGAAAATTAATTAGTCTAACAAAGGTTCTTAACTTTACAAATCACCAAAAAAACTACTAATTTATTCATGAGAGCCCATTAGGGTCTCTTACCAATGGACTTGCTCTAAGTGTAAATGCATTTAGAAAAAGACCAAACGTACGAAATCGTTAACTAAAGGTGTTGTGAAGCTGACTTTTTCCTCCTTTTTTCTTTTGCCAAATGGAAATCCTTATTGGTTAGCTTTAGAGCATCCACAATGGGATCTCTTAAGGGAATCCTTAGAGGGTGTGGAGCCCACTTTCTTAGAGTTTGTGCAAAAAAAAATTCTTAAAATCCTTTAATAAGGATTGATCCTTACACTGTTCACGGGTCCCATTGACTACGTGGCGGTCCGTGAATGGTCATTTTTTTAAAAAAAAAAAAAAAATCCAAAATATCCAAGATTAATCTGAAATGCCCTTGTGCTAAGGACTCCAATGAGTCTCACCATTGCGGATGGTCTTAAAAACTTAGAAATACGAAATTGCTAAATATGTTTTTTTTTTTTTAAAATTGCCAAAGAATTATTAAGTTTTTCTTTTTGGTAGCTGGCTAAATAATCCTATTAAGTTTATAATTCAGATATATGATGGAGTTCTGGCAGACATTGATAAAGAAGTTAGCAATCGTATAAGATCTTCCCTAAAAGTCTAGGAACATTGCTTTTTAATTTTTAACTAGGGATTAACCCGGGCTACGCCCGGGATTTTTATTTTTTTCCAATTGAAGTTGTTAAATTATTTATATTTAGGCTATGATTTATATTTATATAAATGTTAAAATGCATGTCATAATTAAAATTTATTTTTAAATTTTAACACGTTAAATTAACATATTTGTTACTATTTAAATATTTTTTTGTAATTTTATTGGCTATCTAGTTATCATATTTAACAAAACTATCTTTTGAGTGTTAGAATAAATGTTTTAGAGATTTTATTAAACTGCAGAGTATTTTTGGATCGACCACATGTTCAACATTCGATCGATCCGTAAAATGATGGTCGATCTCTTTGGCCAGGTAAGTACAATTTTAGCAAAAATATCTTTTATTTTCAAATATTAAGTATATAACTATTCTTTTTAATATTTTTTTAATTGTATTTTTGATTAAATTATTGTATTATAATGGTTATGTAAATATTTTTTGTGATGTTTGAATTTTTGTTGTTCGTATACTTAACCTAGATGATATTGATGTTTAACAATTTATTGTTTTCTGGAAATAGAAAATAATGATATATCAAAACGTATCTAATACTTGTTAAATGATATTATAATGTAAATTACATCCATTATTTGAAAATAAACATTTGTTGTTTTTATTTTTATTTTAAATCAGAAATTATTTTTATTTAAAAACATTATTCATATATAATAAAATAGTTTAAGTTTGGAAGATTAATCTAAATATATAAATTATGTATATTTTTTTAAAAATAATTTAAGATATTATATATTGAGTATCTGAATAAAAGCTGAATTTCTTATCTTGAAAATCAGATATTTATATTTTTGTCTTCATGTTATACTCACCAATCCATCATTGATATTTATAACTCAGTACGTTTTTTAAAAAACTTAGTTTTAAGTAATAAACGAATTTAATAAATTAAATTCATCACCTATAATGTTCTGTAAACTATATTTGAAAAGTCTCTAAAATTATATTTTAAACATAATATTATTATTATTTAATTTAAGTTATTTTAAACATAATATATGCTAAACCAACTTAAATTATATTTACAATAGGACCATCCTAAACCGGTTAGTAAACCAAAAACAATACTAAACCAATATGAACCAATACTTGATTCGGCGAGGAAGGAAGTGTTTCGGGATAAACGCTTGAATGGTTATTAACTGAAATGGTTTGATCATGAAAGAGTTAGTATGAATATTAACAATAAAATTATGGATTAGATTAATTTAAATTTGTAAGAATACCTTTGAGTCTATGAAAAACAATTCAATTCCCATGAATAAGTTTGGCTTTTGGAAGTTGCGGGTTTCCCAACAATGAATCCACATAACAAAAAGTTTGTTGTTATAAAAAAATCTCATTCAAGGTCATTAAAGGTTTTTGGGACGGCAAGAGTTGATAGTGAAACCATTTTTTTGCTCGAGTGCTTTGAAATTTTCCTTAATAGTGTGAGATTGATGTGGATGGAATAATGAGTTTTATAGGGACTTTTTTGATGTAAAACTATACATTTTTTTTTGTTTAATGTGGTATTTCCATTTTTATATAATTTACTACCATTTTAAGATAGAAGTACATTTTAAGATAGATGCTTAAATCTTAATGTACTTTTTCCATTTTTTAAAATGTTTATTTCCATTTCTTATATTTTTATTTACGTAATATCTATATTTTATATTTTTAAATAGATATTTAAATATTAATGTACTTTTTCCATTTTTAAATTGTGTATTTACTTATATTATATATTTTACATTTTAAGATAGATGTTTAATGCTTGATGAACTTTTTCCATTTTAAAAAAATTGTGTATTTACTTATTATTACATATATAATTCATATATTATATATTTACATTATTTACTTATTATTTATTTTCTGTATATGTATTTCCATTTCTTGTACTTTTAATTTACTTAATATCTCTATTTTACATTTTAAGATAGATGTTTAAATCTTAATGTACGTTTTCCATTTTTTAAATTGTATATTTCCATTTGTTATACTTTCTATTTACGTAATATCTATATTTTAAATTTTAATATATATTTTTAAATCTTAATGTAATTTCCCATTTTTTAAATTTGGTATTCACTTATATTATATATTTACTTATTATTTATTTTTCTTTATATTGTGTATTTCTATTTCCTATAATTTCTATTTACTAATAATTTTATATTTAAGATTGATTTACATTTTAAGATAGATGTTTAAATACTAATGTATTTTTTCCATTTTTTTAAATTGTGTATTTCCTTTTCTTATACTTTCTATTTACTTAATATCTATATTTTACATTTTAAGATAGATGTTTAATATTTAATGTACTCTTTCCATTTTTTAAAAATTGTGCATTTACTTATTATTGTATATATAATTCGTATATTTATATATTTATAATATTTACTTATTATTTATTTTCTATATATTGAGTATTTCTCTTTCTTATACTTTATATTTAGTAAATGTCTATATTTTATATTTTAAGATAGATGTTTAAATCTTTACGTATTTTTCCATTTTTAATGTAAAACGGCAATGTTTAATAGAAGAACTTGGATAAATAGTCAAATAGTTATATTTATGTTTTGTTTTCTTTTTTTAATAAAATGGTAATATTACATTATGAAGATAACCCGTTTTTTTAGTGAACAATGGTAATCTTACATATGTTTAATGTAGTTTTTCCATTTTTTTATGTTGTATGTTTACATATTATTTTTATTTTTAAATGTAAAATGGTAATTTTACATATGTTTAATGTAGTATTTCCATTTTTATGGTGTATGTTTACATATTATTTATTATTTTCGAAATTATATAAATTTTCTTTTTACAAAATAGTAATGTTACATTATGGAGATAAGCCGTCTTTTTTTTTAGTGAAAATGGTAATCTTACATATGTTTAATGTAGTTTTTTCATTTTTTATGTTGTATGTTTACATATTATTTTCTTAAAATAAAAATGTAAAATGGTAATCTTACATATGTTTAATGTAGTATTTCCATTTTTATGTTGTATGTTTTACATATATTTATTATTTTTAAAATTATATATAATGTTTTTTGTTGTTTTTATAAAACGGTAATGTTACATGATGGAGATAAGCCGTCTTTTTTTAAGTGAAAAATAGTAATCTTACATATGTTTAATGTAGTTTTTCCATTTTTTTATGCTGTATGTTTACATATTTTTTATAATTTTCAAAAATAAGTAATATTAAAATGTAAAACTATATTTTATGCCACGTGTCATCTTTCGAGATTATATTATATATTTACTTATTATTTATTTTTCTTTATATTGTGTTTTTTATTTCTTATACTTTCTATTTACTAATAATTTTATATTTTAAGATTGATTTACATTTTAAGATAGATGTTTAAATACTAATGTACTTTTTCCATTTTTTTAAATTGTGTATTTCCTTTTCTTATACTTTCTATTTGCGTAATATCTATATTTTACATTTTAAGATAGATGTTTAAATCTTAATATACTTTTTTCATTGTTTTTAAGTTGTGTATTTCTTTTTCTTATATTTTCTATTTACTTAATATCTATATTTTACATTTTAAGATAGATGTTTAATATTTAATATACACTTTCCATTTTTAAAAAATTGTGCATTTACTTATTATTGTATATATAATTCGTATATTTATAATATTTACTTATTTTTTTTATATATTGAGTATTTCTCTTTTTTATACTTTATATTTAGTTAATGTCTATATTTTATATTTTAAGATAGATGTTTAAATCTTTACGTATTTTTCTATTTTTAATGTAAAACGACAATGTTTAATAGAAGAACTTGGACAAATAGTCAAACATATTTATGTTTATTGTAGTATTTCCATTTTTATGTTGTATGTTTTACATATATTTATTATTTTCGAAATTATATATAATGTTTTTTGTTTTTTTATAAAACGGTAATGTTACATTATGGAGATAAGCCGTCTTTTTTTTAAGTGAAAAATAGTAATCTTACATATGTTTAATGTCACGTGTCATCTTTCGAGATTATATATATATTTACTTATTATTTATTTTTCTTTATATTGTGTTTTTATTTCTTATACTTTCTATTTACTAATAATTTTATATTTTAAGATTGATTTACATTTTAAGATAGATGTTTAAATACTAATGTACTTTTTCCATTTTTTTAAATTGTGTATTTCCTTTCTTATACTTTCTATTTGCGTAATATCTATATTTTACATTTTAAGATAGATGTTTAAATCTTAATATACTTTTTTCATTGTTTTTAAGTTGTTTATTTCTTTTTCTTATATTTTCTATTTACTTAATATCTATATTTTACATTTTAAGATAGATGTTTAATATTTAATATACTCTTTTCATTTTTAAAAAATTGTGCATTTACTTATTATTGTATATATAATTTGTATATTTATATATTTATAATATTTACTTATTATTTTTTTTTATATTGAGTATTTCTCTTTTTTATACTTTATATTTAGTTAATGTCTATATTTTATATTTTAAGATAGATGTTTAAATTTTTACGTATTTTTTTATTTTTAATCTAAAACGGCAATGTTTAATAGAAGAACTTGGACAAATAGTCAAACATATTTATGTTTATTGTAGTATTTCCATTTGTATGTTTTATGTTTTACATATAATTATTATTTTCGAAATTATATATAATGTTTTTTGTTTTTTTTTATAAAACGGTAGTGTTACAATATGGAGATAAGCCATCTTTTTTTTAAGTGAAAAATAGTAATCTTACATATGTTTAATGTAGTTTTTTCATTTTTTAATGCTGTATGTTTACATATTTTTTACAATTTTCGAAAATAATTAATATTAAAATGTAAAACTATATTTTATGCCACGTGTCATCTTTTGGGAGAAATTTTTTCCGCTGATGTGGACGTCCTATGGAGCCTCAAAAGCTCCCTTTTATTAGTAGAGACTAGGGATTAACCCGGGCTACGCCCGGGATTTTTATTTTTTTCTAATTTAAGTTGTTAAATTATTTATATTTAGGCTATGATATATATTTATATAAATGTTAAAATGCATGTCATAGTTAAAATTTATTTTTAAATTTTAACACGTTAAAATAATATATTTTTTTACTATTTAAATATTTTTTTTGTAATTTTATTGGATATCTAGTTATCATATTTACCAAAACTATCTTTTGAGTGTTGGAATAAATGTTTTAGAGATTTTATTAAACTGCAGAGTATTTTCGGATCGACCACGTGCTCAACGATCGATCCGTAAAAAGATGGTCGATCTCCTTGGCCAGGTAAGTACAGTTTTAGCAAAAATATCTTTTATTTTCAAATATTAAGTATATAACTATTCTTTTTAAAAAAATTGAATTGTATTTTTTGATTAAATTATTGTATTATAATGGTTATGTAAATATTTTTTGTGATGTTTGAATTTGTGTTGTTCGTATACTTAACCTAGATGATATTGATGTTTAACAATTTATTGTTTTCTTGAAATAGAAAATAATGATATATCAAAACGTATCTAATACTTGTTAAATGAAAGTATAATGTAAATTATATCCACTATTTGAAAATAACCATTTGTTGTTTTTATTTTTATTTTAAATCAGAAATTATTTTTATTTAAAAACATTATTCATATATAATATAATAGTTTAAGTTTGGAAGATTAATCTATATATATAAATTATGTATATTTTTTAAAAAAATAATTTAAGATATTATATATTGAGTATCTGAATAAAAGCTGAATTTCTTATCTTGAAAATCAGATATTTATATTTTTGTCTTCATGTTATACTCACCAATCCATCATTGATATTTATAACTCAGTATGTTTCTTAAAAAACTTAGTTTTAAGTAATAAACGAATTTAATAAATTAAATTCATCACCTATAGTGTTCTGTAAACTATATTTGAAAACTCTCTAAAATTATATTTTAAGCATAATATTATTATTATTTAATTTAAGTTATTTTAAACATAATATACGCTAAACCAACTTAAATTATATTTACAATAGGACCATCCTAAACCGGTTAGTAAACCAAAAACAATACTAAACCAACATGAACCAATACCTGATTCGGCGAGGAAGGAAGTGTTTCGGGATAAACGTTTGAATGGTTATTAACTGAAATGGTTTGATCATGAAAGAGTTAGTATGAATATTAACAATAAAATTATGGATTAGATTAATTAAAATTTGTAAGAATACCTTTGAGTCTATGAAAAGCAATTCAATTCCCATGAATAAGTTTGGCTTTTGGAAGTTGCGGATTTCCCAACAATGAATCCACCTAACAAAAAGTTTGTTGTTATAAAAGGTTTCTGGGACGGCAAGAGTTGATGGTGAAACCATTTTTTTGCTCGAGTGTTTTGAAATTTTCCTTAATAGTGTGAGGTTGATGTGGATGGAATAATGAGTTTTATAGGGACTTTTTTGATGTAAAACTATACATTTTTATTTTTTTTGTTTAATGTGGTATTTCCATTTTTATATAATTTACTACCATTTTAAGATAGAAGTACATTTTAAGATAGATGCTTAAATCTTAATGTACTTTTTCTATTTTTTAAAATGTTTATTTCCATTTCTTATATTTTTATTTACGTAACATCTATATTTTATATTTTAAAATAGATATTTAAATATTAATGTATTTTTTTCCATTTTTTAAATTGTGTATTTACTTATATTATATATTTTACATTTTAAGATAGATGTTTAATGCTTGATGAACTTTTTCCATTTTTAAACAAATTGTGTATTTACTTATTATTACATATATAATTCATATATTATATATTTACATTATTTACTTATTATTTATTTTCCTGTATATGTATTTCCATTTCTTGTACTTTTCATTTACTTAATATCTCTATTTTACATTTTAAGATAAATGTTTGAATCTTAATGTACGTTTTCCATTTTTTTAAATTGTATATTTCCATTTGTTATACTTTTTATTTATGTAATATCTATATCTTAAATTTTAATATATATTTTTAAATCTTAATGTAATTTCCCATTTTTTAAATTTGGTATTTACTTATATTATATATTTACTTATTATTTATTTTTCTTTATACTGTGTATTTCTATTTCTTATACTTTCTATCTACTAATAATTTTATATTTTAAGATTGATTTACATTTTAAGATAGATGTTTAAATACTAATGTACTTTTTCCATTTTTTTAAATTGTGTATTTCTTTTTCTTATACTTTCTATTTACTTAATATCTATATTTTACATTTTAAGATATATGTTTAATATTTAATGTACTCTTTCCATTTTTTAAAAATTGTACATTTACTTATTATTGTATATATAATTCGTATATTTATATATTTATAATATTTACTTATTATTTATTTTTCTATATATTGAGTATTTCTCTTTCTTATACTTTATATTTAATTAATGTCTATATTTTATATTTTAAGATAGATGTTTAAATTATTACGTATTTTTTAATTTTTAATGTAAAACGGCAATGTTTAATAGAAGAACTTGGACAAATAGTCAAATAGTTATATTTATGTTTTTTTTTTTTATAAAATGGTAATGTTACATTGTGAAGATAACTTGTTTTTTTATTGAACAATGGTAATCTTACATATATTTAATGTAGTATTTCCATTTTTTATGTTGTATGTTTACATATTATTTATTATTTTCGAAATTATATATAATTTGTTTTTCACAAAATAGTAATGTTGCATTATGGAGATAAGCCGTCTTTTTTTTAGTGAAAAATGGTAATCTTATATATGTTTAATGTAGTTTTTCCATTTTTTATGTTGTATGTTTACATATTATTTTCTTAAAATAAAAATATAAAATGGTAATCTTACATATGTTTAATGTAGTATTTCCATTTTTATGTTGTATGTTTTACATATATTTATTATTTTCGAAATTATATATAATGTTTTTTGTTTTTTTATAAAACGGTAATGTTACATTATGGAGATAAACCGTCTTTTTTTTTAAGTGAAAAATAGTAATCTTACATATGTTTAATGTAGTTTTTCCATTTTTTTTATGCTGTATGTTTACATATTTTTTATAATTTTCGAAAATAAGTAATATTTAAATGTAAAACTATATTTTATGCCATGTGTCATCTTTCGGGATTATATTATATATTTACTTATTATTTATTATTTATTTTTCTTTATATTGTGTATTTCTATTTCTTATACTTTCTATTTACTAATAATTTTATATTTTAAGATTGATTTACATTTTAAGATAGATGTTTAAATACTAATGTACTTTTTCCATTTTTTAAATTGTGTATTTCCTTTTTTTATACTTTCTATTTGCGTAATATCTATATTTTACATTTTAAGATAGATGTTTAAATCTTAATATACTTTTTCCATTGTTTTTAAGTTGTGTATTTCTTTTTTTTTTATACTTTCTATTTACTTAATATCTATATTTTACATTTTAAGATAGATGTTTAATATTTAATGTACTCTTTCCATTTTTTTAAAATTGTGCATTTACTTATTATTGTATATATAATTCGTATATTTATATATTTATAATATTTACTTATTATTTATTTTTTTATATATTGAGTATTTCTCTTTCTTATATTTAGTTAATGTCTATATTTTATATTTTAAGATACATGTTTAAATCTTTACGTATTTTTTCATTTTTAATGTAAAACGGCAATGTTTAATAGAAGAACTTGGACAAATAGTCAAATAGTTATATTTATGTTTTTTTTTTCTTTTTTTTTATAAAATGGTAATGTTACATTATGAAGATAAACCGTTTTTTAGTGAACAATGGTAATCTTACATATGTTTAATGTAAATTTTCTATTTTTTTATGTTGTATGTTTACATATTATTGTTATTTTTAAATGTAAAATGGTAATCTTACGAATGTTTAATGTAGTATTTTCATTTTTATGTTGTATGTTTTACATATATTTATTATTTTTGAAATTATATATAATGTTTTTTGTTTTTTTTTTATAAAACGGTAATGTTACATTATGGAGATAAGCCGTCTTTTTTTTTAAGTGAAAAATAGTAATCTTACATATATTTAATGTAGTTTTTCCATTTTTTTATGCTGTATGTTTACATATTTTTTACAATTTTCAAAAATAAGTAATATTAAAATGTAAAACTATATTTTATGCTACGTGTCATCTTTCGGGAGAAATTTTTTCTGCTGATGTGGGCGCCCTATGGAGCCTCAAAAGCTCCCTTTTATTAGTAGAGATATATAAAACGGTAATGTTACATTATGGAGATAATACGTTTTTTTTTTAAGTGAAAAATAGTAATCTTACATATGTTTAATGTAGTTTTTCCATTTTTTTTATGCTGTATGTTTACATATTTTTTACAATTTTCAAAAATAAGTAATATTAAAATGTAAAACTATATTTTATGCCACGTGTCATCTTTCGGGAGACATTTTTTCTGCTGATGTGGATGCTCTATGGAGCCTCAAAAGCTCCCTTTTATTAGTAGAGATTTGTTTATCAATTGGTTAATTATCATTATCTTGTTTTACAAACCACAAGTGGTGGTAAGAGAGGTTGAGAATATTGACATTTGACTCTATTGAGCATCCGTATTTCACATTATTAACTAATTAATTTGATTCAGGCCTAGGATTCGAATTCTACACTATGCAATTTATTGCAAATTATAGAAAATTTAGGTTTCAAGTTATGGAGCAGTTTATTAAACAATTATGCATACTACGGAAGAAAAGCTTACAAGTGATATTCAACATGGTGCAAATAAATCTAGTCAGGCGTAGATCTTCATAGAATAACTCAGTTGATACATTTAAACGTAAGTCTTCATAAATCATGTAATATTGTCAGTAACCGAATTGTGTATGTAATCTTTCTCGTATCAAATGAGCGTTAAAAAAAATATAACTAATTTGACGTATCTTCGTGGAAAAGATTGGTAAATCTTCAGTAGTCAATAAAAAGTAAGTAGTACATCATTATTAGGTGTACAAGATGGGTGTCTAATTCAAACCGTGTCCCTTCCAAAGATTGTTGAATGTCACTAAACACAGGATTTCCGAGTGGGTTCCCTCAATACAGAAGTCAAAGTCGCACGTGGGAAATAACTTAACAACAGACAGAGAAACGTGGCTCACTACAGAATCCAAATTATTGCGCTTGAATATTACGTAACAAATGGGGGCCTCATAAAAATCATAATCCATTCATACAGAACCAAGAACATGTCCAATTCGGATTCTTCTTACATTTTAATTCAGACCCAAGAGTTCAATTTCATATAGTAGTGAGTGTTCATCCTCTTCACTTATGATCCTAATTTTCAAATTCAAAGCCTGGATCAAATAAGTATTAGTGATCATGAATTTCATACCAGTAACAAAACCAACCAGACAATTTTAAGGAATTTTTATTTGATATCAGAGAGCAACCTGACCATTTTCAACACCTAATCCATACAAAACACCAGCATATTTCTGCAAGGGACCAGCAAAGAAGTTCTCCTTAAGCTTTCTGAAAGTACAAGAGGTCAGCAAACTATCCGACCCAGCCTGGTGACAGATCCCAACTCTCTCCACCTCCAGCAACTCCGCCAGCTTGTTCAGACCACCGTGAAGGCTGTTACAGAACTTCATCAAGTGCTTAATATCGTACACCATCGGAAAATAAACATTGATCAGCTGGAAGAAGCCCGTCTGCGAATCGGGAAGGTCTTGGCATGTAAGAAGCTTCAGCAGGTATCCAAAATCGTATCCACTGTGAAACGTAACCCAATGCACGTTCTCGTTCAACACGATCCCCGAAGACATTAGCAGCTCCGCGAATCTGTTGGACTCGATCCCTTCTTGAGTGTTTTTTCGCAAAGTCGATGCCTGATTGCTTAAGAAGGTCGATGGAATCCACGGCAAAGATGTCGGAATCGAGATCGAACTCTCGGAAGTTGAACTGCCAGATGCAGTACTTGTCGGTTCCACAGGTAGGGAGGTTACCTTGCTCGTTGGAGAAGGTGAGACCGAGCTGGATTATGCTGAGGATGTTGACGTTGAGCTTCAAGGTTTCGTAGTGGTAATCGGCGTTGGATTTGAATGTTCCGACGGGTCTGACGACGATTCCGGGAAACTCGGTGTCCATGGCGACGTAGGGGAAGTCGTCGACGACTTGCCGGATCAGATCCATCTCCTCGAGGAGGTTATCGTTCCATACTTCGCGGATTTGAATCGAATCGTCTTTTAGAAACAGAGACATGTCTATGTGCTACGAATCTCGGGAGCATCTGGATACGACGGTGGAGATCCGAAACGTGGAACGGATCTAGAGGTAGACCCGATCCGGTTTCATCAAATCTGCGAGAAATTCAACACACGAATCAATTATTATGAAATTTTAATTTCAACGAATCTGCGGCATATTCGGTGGAATCGGACCTGATAATCAAAGGAGAAGTATGTGGAAGAGGCGGGCGGCGATTGGTCGTGGCTAGGGTTTCAGAAGAAGATGTGGTGGTTTATCGAAAGGGGAAATGGAAGGAGATGAAGTGATGATTATTACATCATAATTTATACCATTTTTTTTTGTCAGCCATAATTTAAACTTTTTAATTGTTTTCTGCTCTCTCTTTTTTTTGTATAGACAAATTAAATAATTATGAAAACTAATAACTATTGGCAATAGTCTATTGCTACTAGATCTGGGACGCATCCGGATATCTGTCTCTATATTCTATTATTCGTGGATATCTTCTATATTCTATTATTCGCGGATATCCAGTTACAGATTCGGATCCACAAAAATAATTTTAAATAATTATTTTTTTTTTTAAAACTACTAAAATTTTAAAAATAATACTTAATTAAATATTTATACAAGATTTATAAATATATATATAATATATGTGTGTCTATAATATTGTAAAAACTAAAAATAATACTACAAATTAATTTATGTATAAATATTATTATATAAAATATAAATATTAATGAAATATAAAAATTTAATGTGTTTTAGAAAATGGATCCGAATATCCGAACCTAAAATTAAGATATCCGGATTCGGTTGGATTCGGTTTGAATGTTTCCTGTGGGACAAATTGATTTTAAATGTATCATTTTATATGATTTCATTAAACAGATTTCAGTTAAAATGAAACTTTTTTACTACAAATTCACATATTTTATTTTCGAAAAATATATTATTTGCAGTTTTTCATTTTTCAAATTTTAAACGTCGATAAATAAATAGAAAGAGTGGAATTTACAATTCAATTAATAATTTTAGTTTTATTCTATTTTATATATCATCCATTTTTTATTTTACATATAAATTTTTCCAAACTCTCTTGATTAAAGTCATATGATGCAACAAACACGTTTTTTTTTCTATTATCATTAGGGAAATTGGCATGTAACCATCAAACAAATTTACGTATAAATATCTTAATACACTGATATTCCGTGCACCTTTTATATAATAATACTAGATATTTTGCCCGCACTTGCGGGCTTAATAATTTCATAAAATTTTGTAAAAAATATATTATCAATTCAAATTTTTTTGAATAAGTTATTTTCATGTTTTTTAAATATTTAATAATTAATCTAACATTAAATTATCTATATACGCTAAAGTTTTTTATTTTAATAAAATATCTATAATTATGTAAAATAATCCTCAAAATATTTATATATACATAAAACTATATACATGAATTTATATTTATTTTAATATAATAAAGTAAAATATAGAAGATTTATGGAGTTTTAACGTTAAAACCCCTCAACTAAATTTGTTTTATATTGACATGTAATAAAAATTATCAATCTATTAAAATTAATAATTGAGTATAAAATATGATTAATATTTTTTGAATAATATTAGGTTATATGTTTTCTGTGTGTTTTTAGTTTTAAATTTTTAGTATTTAAATTTTTTCTTAAAATATGTTTTCGGATAACAACACAAAATATATAGGAATTATCTTTTATTTTAAAATATATCTTTCAGATTTTGGATAAGTTTATTTATTATTAATAATAACTTATCTAACCAAATAATTTTAAATTCGTTTTTATATTTTAGTTAATTTAGAGATTTTATTCATTAAGGGTATACACGATATTAACCACTCTAACTTTTAACGTGAAAGCTCGATTCCAAAAATTTACTTCGCAAATAATAGTATAGATTAATTTGCCTTCTTATACAACAACCGGTAGTAAAATCTGTAAACAAACAAAAAACTAAATTAATAATATTAACCTAACAAACGTATATCCACTATGTAACCACCAAAACCATAGCTTGTAGAACAAAAGTGTTTTTTTTGTACCATTACTGATCCACTGTGTAACCACCAAAACTATTTATAGAGTAGCTTTTCCTAGGAGATGCCCATCTGCAACGGTTCGCTTGGCAACTGACGGGAAGCTTCGCGCATCTGAAATATATGGAGTCGCCGACAACGTAAACGGTGCCGCTGCGAGGTGTGTTGATTATTTATTACGGATCAATGAAGAGACGGATAATGACTCGAGTTGTTTTTTTCTAAGGTCAGAGCCTTGGACATAACGGATTTTTCCAGCCACATCTGCGAGTTTATCAGTTATGATAACGAAACATATTATAAATTCAGATGCAATATGATAATATACCTGGGAGTTCTAGGTTTTTGTTCGCAATCACTTGAAAATTGTCAAACAGTCTAATTATGATTGGAGATTGATCTCAGGAGCACCCGTGATGACTTCATCAATAATAGTTGGTGAGATGAAACGAATGAGGAATAGATGATCAATTATCTTGTACATGCTTGAGCACCTAGCACCCTCAAAATGATCGACTTTCACAATGGAATCGGCTTTCAAAGATGACATGTAATGATTAGCACGTCCGGCAGGAATAAACCCATAAATCACGGAATCTACAAATAATATTATTTAACAAAGAATTAGGAAATCAATTAAAAATAATTATATTAAATACGTGTGATAAATCGAAGATTAACTTACCTTTTCATCAAGGAAGAGAACCGTGATTCCCATAAACTCATTGTCTTTTTTGAAGTTCAGGGAATCCCATAAGCGAGGAGATTAGGGCTATGCTCTGACTACTACGACCAACACGAAGAGACTCGGATGTTGAGTGATGGATGCCGGGAACACCGGTTTGAGGAACTAGAGAGGTAGAGAGACATTTTTTAGAATATCGTTAAATCTAAGAGGAATCAATGAATTTTGTGGAGATGCAGATTTGGTTCATCAAAGATGAGAATCATATATATATAATTTACAGAAAGGCTACAAATCAGGAACATTTAAGATCAAGCGATTTAAGATGGCAAGATGAAGAGTTCACCGGTGAAAAATAGGCTACGAACAAACACACAAAGCAACTTTGTAACTCAAACTTGTCTAAGATAATGATGAAAAAAAACCATAACTCATGTTAAACGAAGACATTTTACAATATGGAAAAACTATAATTGTTGTTTTTTTCATATAACGTGATCACTTAAAAATGAAACTCATAATACACTTGTAGATCCGACCCATAAAGAAAACCGAATAAGCAAAGGTTTCCGACCTTCATATATATATATATATTACTTTCAGCCATCAATGTACAAAATATCTTTTAGTTTAATGGTATAAATGTTGATGTTTATATCTTAATAACCCGAGTTTGAGCCATATGCCTGATACTTTTTCACATTATTTAAAAGTGAGATCTACCAAAATGCTGACGTGTTGTTTTGGAAATAACTCAACTGTCTCATTATATTATAGATTGTTTCGGTCTTCTAGAGTATCAAAGAGATTGGCGGTGCAATAAGTTGGATTGGGAAACGAAAGTATTATGATTACGAAAGAGCAAATCAATGACGATACAACTTGTTAACAATGGGATTGTGCGGCTCGATAAAGAGTTACATTAAACAAAAAACTTATTTATTTAAAACAGAAACAATATTTTGTATTTTTCATCTTAAAATCTGATTTCATAAACGGTTGTTCATCTGATTTCGTACTACAAAGGTATGTGTACATCTATAAAAAACTACGGCTTCGAATGGTATAAGCAGTTCAAACAGGACAGATCAAGCAGATCATGCAGATCAAGCAGGACAAGTGCAGATCATGCAGATAAAGCATGACAAGTGCAGATCAAGTGGATCATGCAGGAGAGAACCAGATCAAATAATTTAGTATAACTTATGAATGACAAAATCAGTTCAAAACTATAGATCAGATATTAAAACAATAAAAATGACACTTAGATATCTAAACAAATATCTTAGATGTTATATGATCGGCCGAAATACTTGTAAATGTTTTTAAGATACTTATACTTCTTTTATTTTCTTATTTATAAAAATTAAAAATTATATGACAAAAATAATAAGTAGAGAATGATAATTTTGTATTGTTAAAGTTGTAAATAAAAATATTGTATTCATAAAACTAGATAAATATATTTTTAAAGTTATGTGTTGCAACAAAGTTATTTATTAACCAAAAAAAAGCAGATCAACACCACCAAATATTGGCGGGTGAGATCTGCATGCAGATCTTCTGCTTTTTCTACACAAAGACAGAAAATATTGAACTGCATGCAGATCTCCCGCTTGAACTGATTTTGCAAACAGAAAATGGTGAATGGTGAATGCAGTGCAGGAAAACTCCATGTGCAGGAGATCTGCACTTGTTCTGCTCCTCTATTCAGACACTACATATATGCTCTAAAATATAAAAACTGTATTTTTTTTTTAATTTTAAATTGGATGTGCAGCAAAAGAAGTCGAATTGGGAAACGAAAGTTATGATTACCTGTCAAATCAATAAGAGTTTTAAATATGACTTGTTAATTAATTTTTTTTTTGACTTGTTAATACATAATTGATTTGCACTACTCCATAAAAAGTTTATCTGTGCAAGTAAGAGTTAACATTAAACAAAAAAAATTATCTATTTAAAACAGAAGAAGGAACATCAGAGGTGGAAGCAACCAAAAATAAAAATAAGATGAACCCTAACCACAAGATCGAAAGCGATAAACTTGCAGATTGGCTGGCTAAGAAAATTGTGGAAGAGATAGAAAAGCGGGCGAACGAAATGGCGAAGCAAAAGAATGAAGAGCTGAAGAAAGTAAGGAAAGAGAAGAATGAAGAGCTGAAGAAAGTAACGAAAGAGCTTAAGCAAATAATCACGGATAAAGATAAAATGTTGAAGAAAGTGATGAAGGAGAAGAAGGAAGAGCTTGAGAAAGTAATAAATGACAATGATAAAATGCTGGAGCCTGGAGGAGGAGCGTTGTGAGTTAGAACAGTTAGGGGAACTCGGCACTCATCACAAAAGAACGTCAAAGCACTTATGAGTTACAAGAAGCACACTCAGAATTGATTAGGGTAACTTATATATTCAAGATTTATTTTCATTAAAAAATATTTATTTTCATTTTCTTGAGTGCTGGTGATATAACTTCTGTTTATGTATTTGCAGGGATTCAGAGATTTATCAGGTGAAGGATCCGTGATCGGAGTAAAGAGGATGGAGAAGTTGATGAAAAACCTTTTCTGAAAGTATGCGAACAGAGATTCAATGGCGAAAATGTCGGGCTGCAAACATGCCATGCTTTGTTCAGAATGGCAGAAAAAACATCAATGACTCAGCGTGGTACCCATTTAAACTAGTAGTAACTGGAGAAAAATGAAGGTATCGTTATAATCTTGTACCTTTACAAGTACTCTCTGTACAGTTTTACAAGTTGTGACTTTGGTGAATGGTGTAGGAAGTTGTGGATGATGAAGATGAGAAACTTAAGAAAATGAGTGAAGAGTGGGGAGAAGATGTGAAGAACGCAGTGACGACAGCACTCGAGGAGCTTAACGATTTCAACCCAAGTGGTCGGTATTCTGTTCCAGCACTGTGGAATTTTGAACACGGGAGAAAAGCCACACTCAGTGAAGGTATTGTTCACAGGACGCAGCAAATCAAAAATCTCAAACGCCAACGGACCTAAAATGTATGTGCCACAACTTTGCAAATGAATCTCTCTAGGTTTGACGGTATACACATATACATATAGCGATGCGTCAGTTTCGTTTTATGTTGATGATACTAAGACTAGTGTAACTTGTTACAGGAAGCAGGATGATCAGTGAAGGATGTTAAATAGGTTCTTAACGGGTTTTGGATTGATAAGCAAGGAGATACTTGTTTTGTAAGGGCTTGTTACTTTCTAGTTAGTGCTTCTCTAATTTTATTTTAAGCAATCTAAACCCGTTCGAATGTACTGTTTTGAACTCTACTACATTCCTATTAGTATTAACTATTTTCTTTCGTTGGTTTTGGTAACACGTTTTTCTTTTGTGTCTTATAAACTAAAACCTTCGTTAGGGTAATTAACTTACGTGGCCTTTCTCAAATTCTCATGTTTTTTTCTTGTAAACAATTGCTATGGACGTCTAGAGAGCTGAGTAATCACAGTTAGGCACCCATTTATTTGCACAGAACAACAGTGGAAAATTGATAGACTCATCTCATATGCCTCAGTTCATCACTCAACAACTGCGCAACACCACAAGGAACAAAGTTTACCAACTGATGAGAATGCAGAGAAGAGTTAGTTTCAATCACTAACTGTTAGCACGTTTGGTTTAATTGTGTGGCTCAAAGAACAATATTGAGACGAACTTCAAGTTCTTTATATACTCCCTCCTTTTTTATAAATGACTTGTATCATTTCACACAAATTTAGGTAACTAGTACTCCCTCGTTTTAATATAAGTCGTTTTAAAGCTATGCACGTAGATTAAGAAAATCATTAATTCTTATATTTTCGAAACAAAAACATCATTAATTATTTACCTAACTACAATTCAACCAATAGAAAAATAGAAATATATTATCATTGGTCAGACAGCATTAATTATTAATAAATGGTACATAGAAAACTGAAAGCGACATATAATTGGAACAAAAAAATTTCTCTAAAACGATTTATATTAAAAAACGGAGGGAGTAAAAATATATTCTTACCTTTTATAATTATTTAAATTTAAGAAAATTAAAATTTCGAATTTTAAAAGAATTTAAGTAAAATTAAACTTATAAAACCCAAAAAATCAAACCTTGAGAAATTTTTAAAACTTATAAAAATTCAAGTAATTTGAATTTTAAACTAAACTTATAACTACATCCACTTTGAAATTTTTTATTTTCTTACATTTAGAAAATTATAAATATTCAAATTATAAATTATTTGAATATTTATAAATATTTGAATATTTTTAGTTGAGAAAGTTTGAGATTTTATACTTGAACATGTAATACTTTTTTTTAAAAAATACGTTTAAAAATCATTTTCTGACTTATTTCAGTTTCTGATTTTTTATTTTTTGCTAAAAAAGACTCCTCATTTTAAACTTATAAATGAATAGTTGGTCACATCCTTAACTTGAT
>NW_026013965.1:0-4096 GCF_020379485.1 Brassica napus | reverse complement strand
CTGTAGTAAGAGGAGTAGTTATGACCTGTCGACCACCCCCATGGGTGGTGAAGGGAGGGTCCCTGTTAGAAAAACAAACCCGTAACCCCCTGGGGTTATCCTGCGCTTGAAGAAGAACTAGAAAAAGAAAAAAATATAGTGAGACTTTGATTCTTCGTCGCCCTAGTTAAATAGGAGAGCAAATCGAATTCTTTCTTGTCTAAAAAAAAATAGGAGTTAATAACTGTGACACGTTCACTAAAAAAAAATCCTTTTGTAGCAAAGCATTTATTAAGAAAAATAGAGAAGGCTTAATACCAAAGGCGGAAAAAGAAATCATAATAAACTTGGCCCGGGCCTCTATATTTATCCCACAATGATTTGCCATATATAGCTATTATACATAATGGAAGGGAACACTTACCCGTTTTTATTATAATCGACTTTGTAGGACATAAATTGGGAGAATTTCACCTACTATAAATTTTAGAGACACGCGCAAAATGATATAGATCTAGTCGTTAATTAAATGAATTCAAAAAAAATGGGAATAATGAATATAATTTTTTTTTTTCGTGAGAGGTAAAACTTATGATAAAGAAGAAAAAGAAAACTAAGAAATCATATACTTCCGTATATGCTTTAGGGCAATATATATCTATGTTGCCCCACAAAGCACGGAGCGTTATTGACAGATCCGTGGACGTTCCTACGAAGAAGCACTTATGATATTAGAACTTATGCCGTATCGAGGCTGTTATTCCCATTTTTAAAATTAGTTTATTCTGCAGCAGCAAATGCTAGTATACTAAGGGTTTCAAAGAAACGAAACAATTTAGTCATTAGTAAAGCTGAAGTGAATCAAGAAATACGGTGAAAAAATTAAAACTCTCGGGCACGAGGACGGAGTTACCCAAAAAAAGATCACTTGTCATATAACTATAGTATTGGAAGATATATCCTTATATCACCAATATGAAGAATATTTAATGTATTTAAAAAAACTGGATGCAGCAATGAAAAACATAAATCTAAACATGTTACGATACATATAGTAGTGGAGGCCCATGGGACAAAAAATAAATCCACTTGGTTTCCGACTGGTACAACCCAAAGTCATCATTCTTTGCGTTTGCACAACCAAACAGTATTCTGACGGTTTAGAAGAAGCAAAAAATACGAGACTGTATTAAAAATTATGTCCAAAAAAATATAAGAATATCCTTGGTTATGGAGGGAATTGCACGTATCGAAATTCAAAAAAGAATCGATCTCATTCAGCTCATAATTCTATATGGGATTTCCTAATTATTATTGATAAAACCCGAAGAATCGAAGAATTACAGATGAATGTTCAAAAAGAACATTGTGTCAATAGAAAACTCAACCTTGCTATTACCCGAATTTCCAATCCGTATGGGGCTCCTATTTCTTGCAGAATTTATAGCTGGCCAAATTAAAAAATCGCGTTTCTTTCTGAAAAGCAATGAAAAAAAGCTATTGAATTAACTGAACAGGCGAATACAAAAGGAATTCAAGTACAAATTGCCGACGTATCGACGGAAAAGAAATTGCACGTGTTGAATGGATCAGAGAAGGCAGAGTTCCTTACAAACAATTGAAGCTAAAATTGATTATGTTCCTATACAGTTCGAACTATTTATGGGGTTTTAGGATAAAAAATTGGATATTCGTAGACGAAGAATAAAAAACTTTATTTGTCTTTACATTTTATCCAATGATAAAAAACGAAAACTATGTAGTATAAACCACTATAAAGAAATAAAAATAAAAACTTGTAGTCTTCTTTTTTATGTTAAGAAAAAAAAAATAAGCATTCTATAAGTTGAATAAACATTTCCATCCAAAACTCTTTGATATAATTGCTATGCTAGTGTGTGACTCGTTGGTTTAGGGTTAGATTACGATAAAAAAAAAAAGAACTTCCAACTAATAACTAACAGCATTAATAAAATACCTAAGCAACTCATTGCTTCGCATTATCTGGATCCAAAAAAAATTAGTCAAGATATGATAGGCTGATCATATCATTGGAGCAGCAACTGACTAAAAAAAAAGAATAAAGAAAGATGATTATTAAGTTATGAAAGGTAATCAAAAAGTATGCGGATAAATGGAAGGATGAAAGAAAGAGCGAAAAAAATTGAATATTAATGATATATGATTCCAATTTGGAAAATCTATGAGGTCACTGTAAGAAAAGCAATGTAATAAAGCATCAATACAGATTATTCATAATAATTAGATAAATAATAATAATTAGATAAATCTGTTCCGAAAACAAAAATTAAGAGCCTTGAGACAATCAAAAATGAGAAAATTGCCTCAAAAAAAAAAGAAATTAAAATTTCATGTAAAAGCTCCATTGTAGAATTCAGGCCTAATGATTAATCAAGAAGCGATGGGAACGACGGAACCATGAATATATAGGATTCTAGTGAACAAGAAATCTTAGTAATTCATTGGACAGGATGGCGGATAAACCAACCAGAAACTTTTATCTATTCTGATTTTGATTCTGAGACCTCGGGGGATAAACAGCAAACTTAAATAGATATTGAAAGAGTAAATATTCGCCGGCGAAAAATTGGTTTTTTTTTTTCAAATAAAAAACAGTAATAAAAGATGAAAAAAAACAATGAAAAAAAAAATAAGGATTTGTTATAATATTCTAACTCTAATAAAAATTACATT
This sequence comes from Brassica napus, assembly GCF_020379485.1. Taxonomy (NCBI): domain Eukaryota; kingdom Viridiplantae; phylum Streptophyta; class Magnoliopsida; order Brassicales; family Brassicaceae; genus Brassica; species Brassica napus. The sequence goes on along the minus strand of NW_026013965.1, from coordinate 1,402 downwards.
TGTAATGATGATATTACGTTATTTTTAAATAAATCGAAATAAAATTGATCTTTGATTCTATTTCAAAAAAGACATACACAAATTTAGAAGAGATAAGATGAAATAAAAAAAAAATATAACCATGATTAATAGGATTAATCATTAACTACATCTATATCTTAATTAATCCTTTTATTCGCGAGGAGCTGGATGAGAAGAAACTCTCACGTCCAGTTCTGCAGTAGAGATGGAATTTCTCATTTAGAAAAAAACCCATCAACTATAACCCAAAAAGAACCAAATTTCGTAAACAACATCGAGGAAGACTAAAAGGAATATCCTCTCGTGGGAATCGTATTTGTTTTGGCAGATAGCTCTTCAAACACTTGAACCGCTTGGATTACATCTAGACAAATAGAAGCAGGGCGACGAGCAATGACACGAAATATACGACGTGGTGGAAAAATTTGGGTACGTATATTTCCAGACAAGCCAGTTACGTAAGACCCGCGGAAACGCGTATGGGTTCTGGGAAAGGATCCCCAGAGTACTGGGTAGGCTGTGGTTAAACCAGGTAAATCCTTTATGAAATGGGTGGTGTACCAGAAAATATAGCCAGAAAAGCTATTTCAATCGCGGCATCAAAAATGCCTATAAAAACCCAATTCATTATTTCTGAATAGGAATATAGAATGAAAAAAGCTAAATAACATTTAAGGATAAAAAGATCTAAGTTTTTTTGACAAACAATATTTTTTTGACTTCGTCCTTTGCACTAAAAGAAGAGATACAAAAATATGATTCAACACAAACCTATTTGAATGTAGCAGACAACAGCGGGGCTCGAAAATTGATGTGTATTCGAATAATAGGAGTAGTAATCGCCGATATGCTCATATTCGGTGACGAGTTTTGTTGCTGTAATCAAGGAAGCAATCCCAAATACTACTCTAGAAAGATCAGAAGTGGTCAGAGCTGTAATTGTACGTACTTGTAAAGAACTCAAACGTAAGAATGGGACGATAATACGATATGACGACAATGCGCAGTGTCTTGATCAAGAAGGAAATCCAAAAGGAACTCGCGGTTTTGGGGCGATTCCCCACGGGAATTGAGACAATTAAATTACTAAAATAGTTTCATTAGCTCCTGAAGTATTATAAGACCTAAATATCGATAGTTAATATAGGATAGGATTAAAAAATGGTATTGAAATCAAATTAATTATAATTAATAGATTGTGTATCACGCATATACCCTTAATAATTTTATAATTAATAATTGAATTCATATATTAATATATAATTCGTCTCTTTTTATATAAATAAAAGAAAAAAACATGTGATTATATCAAAATTATAGAACAATTAAGGAATTTTAACTTATCATGGGGAAAGACACTATTGCTGATATAATAACCTCT
>NW_026013964.1:0-21656 GCF_020379485.1 Brassica napus | reverse complement strand
CGCCACTCCCTAAGTATTCTGTATAAGAACAAGGAAAAAGAGTATGCCACTCCTCATTTGCCAATGCACGGTCTAAACGACATCTAACCGTGAACGCCCCTTTTCCTTTCCTCTACGACCTTGCCATGACATTTTGTTACCTCGGTCGCCGAAAATTCCAATAACACTATTTCGAATCATATCATAAAGAAACAAAAGAGTCCGCACTTCGCAGGGCTCCTCTTCTTTCATGATTTCCGGTAATCTCATTTAAATCACCAATAATAAACCAAGGTTCATCCCTTGCAAGCCCATACCTAGTTAACTGTTCCCAAACCAGATCCCTCATTTGTTGGACCGGATCTCCATAAACAAATGTCATAAATACTCTTTTCTCCAAAACCACCGCTTCCACATCTATCATCCGGTTACTTGTATATAGAATCTGAACCTGAAATTCATTATTATAATACAATGCCAAACCTCCACTCCTGCCATTTGGATCCACCGTTACCAATTATCAAAACCCGAATGAAGTTGGAACCTTTGTACAAAATCAAACTCCTGCTGCTTGTTTCTGATAAAAATAAAAAATCAGGTTTATTTTTATGCCATATTTCCCTCAAATAACTCATAGTCCATTTGCTTTCCATTCCTCGACAATTCCAACTTAGGACTTTCATTAAATAAAATTAAGGATCTGCACCCATAATATAAACCGCCAGGTATAAAGAAACCCGGAGTTATCTCTTTCTCCAAAAACATTTCCAGTCCTGTGCGGACACATAATAAATCCTTATTATAAATATACCAACCAACAAAAAGGAAGACATTGGAACTATCCTTATATTCTGTAGTCGTGTTACTCAAACCAAATAAAAGCTCTAAAGCCAATATCCCTTTCAAAAGAAAAAACCATCATATACGCATACTCCACTCGTATTGCAAATAACCAAGGAAATTGCCACTGCTGCATTTTATTACCAACACAATAAAACACGTAACTCCAGAAACACTGTCTTTGCACTCGACCAATGTTTGAGTATGCTTGGTGTGAAGAAACCAAACATACCCCCCCGTTGAAATTAATGATATCTCCCGAATTTGCCTCCCATAAGCTGACCCAAACTCATGCCATAGAATAAATTAAAAGGGAGTTCTTTGTCTCCATTAGTAGGCATACCATAATAATGCTTTTGCTCATACTCTCTGCAATATACAGCACATAACATACACTGAAACCACCAATAACACACTAAAAAACCATGTTTATTCCATTTAGAGATCATAATGCAGAACCATTCCACAAAACAAACTAAAAAGAGACAATCATAAAACCAACAAGAATCCAAAAAACACCAAGTACAAATGCTCAGAGAGCTTATTAAAACTGAAATAAAACCATAAATCATAACCTGCCCAAGTGACTTTTCTATCCATATGCTTGTATTCATGGATCTTTTTACTTGCTTTGCAGAGTCATATTTTGGACCTGATGTACCCTTATCCTCCCCCTGCTTAGAGTGATCACCATGACGAATGCCTGTTTGGCTACCACACGTTTTGCCGTCACCAACTGAGCCATCTTCAATTTATTAGAAGCTGCAGCTCCTACAGACGGCTTAACCACCTTTTTACGAACACCTTGTCTCTTCTCCACCTCCCCAGCGACTCCATCCTTCCCATCCATGTCCTCGAACTTCTTCTTCTCCTCAAGCACCTCAGTTATAACCACCTGTGCTTTAACCTCTTCCTCTATCTATCTCCTCCTCAATAAGCATCTGAACCTCGTCCTCTCCCATACTCTCATGATTCCCAAAACTAGCAAGGTGGAAACCATCGACATATGATTAAAATAAATTTGATTTGCTTATTTATAATTTTCGGTTGATTGCAGGAGAAAATATAGGGTATGAAAGACGTTTATTGATATTTTATTTAGATTTATTATATGGCCCAACAATTAATTAAGTAGGTGCAACAACCTTTTTTAAGTAGATTTTTAGGACTCCTTCCCTTTTAATAGTATTGATTACGACGCTAACAATAAGCAAGAATATTCTTAGTGTGTTTATTGATGCATCAATAATCGGTAAGATCACTAAACAACAATTTATTAGTCAGATATTATATATATATATATTATATATTGATTTTATTTCAAATTATACAATGCTACACACTTGTTGATTTTAAAAGTTATTATTACTTAATTTCATAATTCACTAATTTTTTAATTAAATGAAATTGGTTAATTATGGCTCTAACAATAGTTAAAATCACTAAAAATAGTTTATCACTCACATAAGTATTGCACATTCATTTAATCAAGACAATACAGCGGCCACTAGTCAGTTTTCAGATAACAAAATTATTTTCATATTTTACTCACTCTTTAAGTGATTTTAATATATTTATTAACAATAATGAAAATCATTAAAAGCAATTTATTACTCAAATCATACAGAGGTGTCACTAGTAAAATATTAAGCAAAAGATGATTAATTGTTCATATTATTTAAAGAAAAATATTGTATTATATAGTACAAAATAAGGAAATTTATTGACGGAAGTAGATATACGTTTAAAAATATGAGTTTCCTAAGGAAATGGATGGATGCGGAGATAATAACAAGTCGAAAAAGTACTGAACTTTGATAATGTAACTTCTGAAGAGATAATAAAAGTGAATAGAAAGGTAATGCCACTTCTGTCTTATGTATGGATTATGTCATATATATCATTAGTGTTTGTACCGGTTTATCACTGGTTAATGATTTGTTGACACAAATGTTTGGGCAGATACTGATGGAGAATATATAGGTCTTAAGGTGTACAGATGAACAGAACCACATACTAGAAGCTCTTCTCCTTATATAATAATTATTCTCCAAAAGAAGAGTTTTCATGACAATGCAAAAAAAGAAACTTTCAATAGACCAGCTTTATAACGCCATTGATGAAGATTTGTTTGAACTTATGATGAATGCATAATATGAAGCATGAAGATGGTAAATTTATGTTTGTACGGTCTTCGTGAAAAAAAACCCAGTGAAGCAAGACTCCAAACAAGCTTCCTAAGTCTTGTGTTCAGATTTTGGATCTAGTACTTGTTCTCACATTATGATACATGAGCAAAAGCTTCTCTGTGAGGCTTCTTCCTCTTCAATTTTCCTCTCTTCTATAGAAGAGAAGATAACAAACCAATAACCAAATTACATAGAACTCCTAAGCATTCATTCTATAAGCAAGATGTACTGAGGTGAGAAAGCAACAGAATAAGACCTGGTCTTGGTTTTGTTGGAGACGGTTGCACGACAACGTGCATTTTAATGACGGATTTAGGGAGATCATCAAATGGAGCTTTACACTGAGCAACAATTTTACCATTCTCCAACATCTTACCATCATTTATAAACTTGATGTCACTAGCTGCTTTTGGAACAATATTCTTGTCTAGGGACATCACATTAAAAAGTAAAACTGGAAATCAAAAGTGTGACAAATGAAAAGATTTTGTTGAATGTAGAAGAGTAAAGAATAGTCTTGAAGAGAGCCAGAACCAGTTTCTAAACAGATGTCTAATAGTTTAAGACAAGTGATTAGTAATACAATCAGATCTAAAATAGCCTAGACTTTGTCTATCAAGCCACTAGTGAAGAAACTGTTCACCAAACTTAAAGAGCACTTGTAGTAAAGACTCTAAGCTCACCTTTAGGCCATTCAGAGACAATTATCTCCTTGAGCATTCCTACAGTGGCGGTTGGAGAGTAATGAAACGGGCCAACAAAACTCTCAGATGATGTCAGAAGCAAAAATCCAACGCCACAATGAAACATTTTGTATATCTAGGGTATTAGAGTCCTAGATTTAGTCAAAAAGTTCGAATTTGAAAACCTATAATTAAAATTATAAAAAAATTTTTTTTTTTTTGTATTTCTAGGGTATTACGGTTCTTTTACCTATTAAATAAAACAGTTTGTTCATTTTCTTCCTTGTGGTCTATTTTGTGAACAAAACTTGAAAATAGTCTATTTTGGAGAATTGCCCTACTTTTTTTTTGTCATCAACTTTACAGACTCATACTGACTCTGTAAACCAAACTGGGTGATATGCACCCATGTGAACGATAAAAGACGGTTGCTTCCTAACATTGCGTGCTAGTCTATCCGCCGTTGAGTTTTTCATCCTTGGTACACTGTACTAGGGATGACAATCAAAGACCTGGACAGCGGGCCTGACCTGTAAAGGCTGCAAGGCGGGATTGGGCCTCCATTTGGTAAGCCCGCAAAATTACAGGCCTCGCGGGACAGGTTCAAAGCGGGACGGGTCGAAAGCGGGATGGGCTTAACCTGTGGGATTTTAAAGACCCACAACTCTAAGTCCCCATTTCTGCTTTCGCCTAAAACATTGAGAGAGAGAGAGAGAGAGAGAGAGAGAGAGAGAGAGAGAGAGAGAGAGAGAGAGAGAGAGAGAGAGAGAGAGAGAGAAGGTGATTCGATAGCTCCGGTGATGGTGGTTTCAGGGTCAATGATGCTTCCGGTCTCCCATGCGCCTTCGATCTGCACCGGTGGAGCTTCTTCGAGTCATCATAAGAAGTTTGAAAACTCACTTTCCACCGAAGAAAAAGATCTTGTTCATGCCATGGGTTTTTCATAGTTTTGCCTATATGTATTTGTTCACATTATCATACATTTTGGAGTTTTAGGTTTCAATATATCTTTAACTGACTTCTATTATTCTTATTTGCAGAGAATGAAGTTGATGGTGAAGAAGAGAAATTTCCATCTTTTTGTCGTTTGTTGGTGATAAAGATGAAAAACAAGAAGTGTGATTGATGTTTTCTTTTTATTTATTTTTTGGATTAGCATCTTTGATTTGGTGTTGGTTTTATTTAATTTTGGATTCAGAAAACTAAAGCATTTATTATGAACTTATGAGTTATAATATTTGGATTCAGCTACTAAAGTATTGTTTATTTTTAAAATATTTAGAGTCTAACAAAAGTAAATAAACTAGTGTTTTGATACAACTAAAATCTTCAACTAACAAGTGTATTGCTTTATCCAGTTCAATCCTCGACTAAACAAACTTACTGATGCGTCATGAAATTGATAAAGCATCCTGAATCATGTCTTGAAGCATTCAGGAGCCATATTTCCATTTATAATTCTATGTCCCGCGGGCCGATTCGCAAGGGCCTACATGTTTTGCGGTACGGGTTTAGTCAGCCATTTTGAGTATCACAGCCTGCGCGGGTCTGACCCGCCGTGATCCGCTCGAAGACGAATCCGCTGCGGTAACGGACGGGACGGATCAACCTGTTTGACATTCCTACATTGTGCCCTACATTTATTTTGATATACGCCTGATTTGAGCCTCAGAAGGAAAACTATACTTTTAACAACACCAAAACAAAAACAAAAAGGATAATATTATTATTTATAAATATAGACAAAATATAGAAATTTGTATTTCTTTTTTTAATATTAACTTTTCCAAACCAGATATGATATCTATTATTTTATATTAAAATATATCTTAATTACTTACTATTATAAGATATTTTGAAATTAATTTTATAAATATGTATATAATTTTCTATTTTAGTTTTGTGGATAGTTAACGTGAAAAACGGAATTATCAAATAAAATTATAGAGATTTTAATTTTAGCTTTGTGACAAACATATATCAAATGTAATCGTAGCATTATGCCTTCTTTCATCTGAAAAAAAAAACAATTTTATAGTTAATGTTTTTAAATTTTTCATCTATTTTATTAAAAAAAAGTCATGATTTTTTTTCATGTGTGATATTTTAAAATGGATCATCCTTTAATTTTTTTTGGTTAAATGTTTTTTTATTCTTTAAGGATAAAATGATCAATCATTTTTAATCTTCAAACCACATATTAATTGCATTAGGAGTCTCCTTATATTCAGCGAAAAATTCAGGTCGTTATATATGCATTTAATTTTTAAAAAAATATAATCATCAACATAATTGATTATAAATAGATATCTATTCTTTATTTTATTAAAAACTAATATTATACTAAAACAATCTAAACTCATAATATGTAGCGGACATTTGACTATACACTACAATAAGTATTTTCAAGATTATGTCTTTCATTCATACCTATGTGACAACTAAAATATAATCACGAAATTGAGATTAATATCATTCAGTTATAAACCAAACTAATTAGTTTGATGTTTTCAATTTAGAATTATACAAACTGTGTGCTCGTGTGAAGTAACATTTATTTCATTACTTTGAATGATAATGATATTAATTTGGATACTGAATGAAATAATTAACATTTCATATCATTTCAAAATCTAACAAATTTTAAAAATACTTCAATTTCTGATTTATTTAGTTAATAATTATCTGAAACACTATAAACAATATATATATACATAGATTTGAAATACAATAAACTAGAGATAAGTTAATTCATTATATTACATTATTTTAATTTTTCTATATTATGTTTATATAAACATATATTATTTCATAAAATATAAAAATGCAATATATAGGACTTACAATTAACTATTCTATTAAAATAAAATCACGACTTCTTTCATGTGTGTTTGTTTTTTTATTTTGGACCATCCTTTAGAAATTTTATTAACTATATTGTATTTAAACTAATAACACATAGAATATTTGAACTATTTTAATCATAATATCTTTTGATATTTTCATTTTAAATATAAAAATATATATTTTAAAAAATCTAACAAATCTGTTTGAAAAGATTCTAACAAGATCTCAATTTTTTTTAAATTATATATAAATATTTTAACTAATTTCGTAATTAATTTTGAAATATTATTATGCATTAATATGTTCAATTATCATTTATGAAATAAAAATAAAAATTATATCATATTTTTTATCTGCTATATAATTATAATTATAAATATTTATGTTCAAAATTATAATATGTTGGTAAGACGGGTTAACACTAGCAAACTATATAATACAAGTAAAAAATTAACTTGTATTTTATTAAAGCTAATAATATAAGATATTTTTAACTACTTTAATCATGATATCTTTTCATTATATATAATTTATTCTAACAAATCTACTGATAAATATTTTAACAATTTTTTAATTTTCAAAATATTTATATGTAAATATTTTCACTAATTTTGTAATTAACAATGAACTATTATTATGCATTAATATATATTTTATTATTTTTTATAAAATGAAAAAAATTATATATAATAAGATAAATATATATAATAAGAAACAAAAATACATATGAAAGTTTTAAACCATTGATTAAATTATTATATCTGAAATAGTTATATAAATATTTAAATATCTGATTAACTTTTTATAAATATATACTATTAATTATCTAAAATAAATATCTATGTATATAAAACTACAAATAAACACCCACGCATTGTGTGGATCAAAATCTAATGTTCACTTAAAATCTTGTTGGTTGGGTTTAAATTAGGATCGGCCTTAATTATATTAATTGTGTATAACACACGAATAATACCAAAAAGTGCAGTTATCTTTGCGTATAACAATAAGTTTGAGGTTAACAATTAATTTAATTTTAAAACATAATAATCTAGCCAATCAAATAGGTATCACAAAGAATTACTCTAAAGATAACATAGTGATATATATGTTTTAAAGCTAGTACAATCAAATTTTGTGTTCAAGGTAGCTATATCCATTCATAAGCATATGTACAAAAAAAAAAAATCACAAATCTTCATAACAGAATCTAAGCCCAATATATTACAAAATAGTTTTATAATTATTGTTCTTTAAATTTTTTCGTTTTCATTTAAAAGTTTTGTTTGTTGGGCTTTAGATTAAGACTGGTTCTAATTGTTATTTAACTTAGTATAACGCATGAATAATACAAAAAAGCGTCGTTATTTAGCGTACAACACACAGTTAATTAAAAAGCGCGAGATTAAAATTTAGTTAATATTTTAAAGCAAAACTAGGTAATAATCCGCGGCTTGCGTGGAATAAAATTATTAATTTCGTTATTTCTTAAGATAAGAAGATATTAGATATGTTTAATTTGGATATCAGTTTGGTTTTAGATTAGTTTTTTTTGTTTTTAATCTACTAAAATATAACTATCATTCTAAATCAATATTTGTTTTGTTTATTCGATTAAAATGTTGGAAGTTTTTTGTTTTTTCGATGATAACCAAAAATATTATTATTTGTTTAGTTTTATGTTATATGATGATGATGATGATGATGATGATGATTTAAACTTCGTAACAAGAATGTATACAGTAGGATATTATTACCCACAGAAAGGTATCTAATATACGATTTATTTCCTCAAAAAAAAATCATATACCTTTTATGTATAGGAAAGAAACAATTGGTGTCAACGTATACCATTTTGGTGCAACCATGCTCTCTTGTTGATTACGTGTCTATCATTTGCAAAGAAAAACCCATTCAAAACTTCAATCTCGTTATCTCTAATCCTCTTCGCTAAGCCTCAAGTTTTCAATAAAACTCCCTTCTAATTCATTATATCTTCTACCTTATCCAACAAATCTCTCTTCATAGCTCAACAACGTTTCTCTTAGATTTCTCCTCTTGGTCCTTGTATCCAAATCTTCAGTTCATATCTGTTACGGTAAAACCAGCAGTAATCCTATAGCAATTGTGTGTATAGCTGTGACCTTAGTGACACCCCTAAACGGAAAAGAATCGGAAATATCAATTTTAGAGCAAACATGGCTTTTTGCTTGTGTTTCGGACTTAGACCAAAACGTAATAAGGTGGAGAATCAGGAACCCGTTTCTGTTCAGGAATCCATACCTGACCAACCATCATCGTCTTCTGGTTACATCTCACTTCCTATGTTCCTTTCTTCATTCTTTGTTATTTACACACCTAGTTACAGTCTTATGTCACATTAATGTATGAATGATATTATAAATCTCGAACAAGGGTTTGTGTGTTTCTAGGTCAAAACATTGTTTATTTGGTTTTATCGAAGTGTCTTTAATCCACTTGTTCCTAGTGTAACATGTGATACATACTCTCATCGTGTGTCATGTAGCCAATCCAGCAACGTCTTCATCAGATCCTGAAGCACTGCTACCGCCACCGCAGAAAATCAAAAAATTCTCATACCTACAACTCGCCACCGCAACAAACAACTTCAGCCTGGATGCTAGGATCGGACAAGGTGGATTCGGCGATGTATTCAAAGGAGAGTTAGAGATTGACGGACAGGTAACTGTAGTCTTTGATCAATCAAATCACAAACAATCTCTTGAACTGCTCTTGTTGTTGTTGTTGTTGTGAAAAGACTATATGATGTCTCTAACGAGCGGATAATCTTTTTTGTGTGTGTGGCTATGTTGTTGGTCTACAGTTAAAGGATGTGGCTGTTAAGATGCTTGGTCGGAGTAGTATACAAGGAAACAAAGAGTTTATTGTGGAAGTCCTAATGCTTTCAATGTTGAGAAACAAAAACCTCGTGAAACTGTATGGTTATTGCTGTGAAGGCGATCAAAGATGCCTCGTCTATGAATATATGCCTCTTGGATCTGTAGAAGATAACATCCACTGTAAAACAAAAAACAAAACTATACTTCATCCTCAAGAAACAAAATTTATAATACAGTACTTATTTTTTTTTTCAGATATCAGATCTGCTCAAGAGGTTTTAGATTTGAGCACAAGGATGAAGATAGCTTTAGGAGCAGCTAAAGGGTTAGCGTATCTTCACAACGATTCAAAACCTATTGTGATCTATAGAGATATGAAAACTGCAAACATACTGCTGGACCATGGGTTTGAACCGAAGCTCTCTGACTTTGGGCTTGCAAAGATTGGTCCGAATGAAGGCATGTCTCATGTCACTACTAGAGTTATGGGAACGCTAGGGTATTGTGCACCCGAGTACGCGGCTACTGGGCAACTGACGCTGCAGTCTGATATTTATAGCTTTGGAGTTGTGCTGTTGGAGCTTATCACTGGACGCAAACCTATTGGGGACTCAACCATGGGTGCACAACGTTTGCTTGTTAGATGGGTAACTCTCTAAATATGATTTTACGTACGAACATATATTGACTAACCCTAAACGCTGAAGAAATATATGGTTTTGACTATGACAATTCTGGGCATAGCCACATGAAACATTAGTTTTGAATTCCCAAAATTTTAAAAAATCAATATATATAAACGCAGCTAGCCGAGAATTTTTTTTTTTTTTTAATTTAGTTAAGTTATTGTTATGGTGAACGTTTTATCGATGTTGCTTCTTTCATACGCAACCAAATGATCTTATGAATTATGATGACTCTTTGCTGGTGCTTTACAGGCACTGCCATATTTCAGGAACCTAAACATAAGAAAGATTGCAGATCCGATGTTAGGAATACAAGGTGATCCGTACTTGGAAGAAGCTGTGAGAAGAGCCGTTCAGTTAGCGTATATGTGTCTGCGGGAACGCGCAAAAGCTAGGCCAACAATCAGAGAAGTAGTGGAGGCATTGGAGGTCTTGGTTGAGTACATAGCGAGGAAAGATAAGGGAAATGACATTAGATATGGACGAGGAGTAGATAAGGGGAAGAAAGTTGAAGGGTCAACTGTTAATGAAGGAGATGAAGGTTTGGAGAGAGATAGATATGTTTCTGATGCTAAGAGATGGGCTAAGGGTTGTACAAGAGCTGAACGGAGAAAGAGCAAAGTTGCTGATACTTTCTTTGCTTAATTTTGTTTGTTTGTCAACTGCTATATACTTAAACCGAATTTGGTTGGTACAAATGTTATTTTTTCTTGGTTTACCGATATGCATAACTCCAATGCTTCTTAACATTTTGGTTCTTTGATTATTTAAAAAATGGGTAATATCTTCTTGATCGGTTATATATGTTGGTGTTTGACAATAACAAGAAACACTTCTTGTCCATTATTTCGTAACGTTTCAAATTTAGAAAGATGAAAAACTGAAAAAAGTTTATAGTTTTTACAGTTGTGGATAGTTAAACAAAAATATTTTTTTTTTAAAACAAATCAGTTGTGTAAATCGCTTCACAATGTTAAAATAAAAACAAACACCTACATCTAAAAGTTCATGGATATATATGCACTTACAATACAACCGCTATATTTGAACCAATGAGTCTAAGAAATTACATACTTGTTTTTTATATTTTACCAATGATACTCTTAATTAATAGCTCAAAACGATGAGCTATTAGTTTACAAATGGCATCAAAGTCCAATGCCCTAAATGTATAAACTATAAAATGAAGCTTAGAAGAGGAAAGATATCGACTAACTAGACAAAATCACGTAAACCCTACGAGTACTTCAACGGATTTTTGGAAAAGAATCTAATCGATAGTCTCTGATCTTTGAATTCCACTTTTATTACTCCCTCTCCCTCTCTGAAATTACTTGTACATTTGTATTTTTGACACTCCTATTTATATATCGTCAAACTGTTAGAAGGGACTATCATCTACGTTACTCGGTTTCGATTAACGTTAGAAAGGACTATTTACAATATGTTTGGGTTTTCGACAAAGACGTGAAAATATTTATTTTAAAAAAAAAAAATTTGTACTTGTGTTTTATTTTTAAAATATTAGTAGGTTTAAATTTTATAATGGACATATTGTTAGGCCCACTTGGGGGGTATAATTCAAATTTCAAGGCTGAAAACAAATATTAATGTTTGTGCAGAAGGTGAGTCCATCATAACCCATACGCATATGCATAGGTTCGCTGTCATCATTTTTTTGTTTTCCACTTTTTTTGTTCTCTCGAGATTTTCAAAGTAAAAACATTTTTTTTATTTTAACTTTCACAATCAATTAATATAGTAGTATATCCTTTTCAAAATCGAACAAAAGTTTTGTGAAAAAAATTTGCGGACTTTTCCTTTACTGGGCCCACAAAACAAAGTGATAAACCAATGATAAAGTGACACATCAGCTAAATATCGAGTCCCTTTGTTTCTTCTTTATACTATACTAGGGCCGGCGTCCGCGCTGCGCGCGGATTACATGTTTAATAAAAATCAGGTGAATTAAAATTGTGTGTTTTTTGGTTTCTGAAAGGATAAGTTAAGTTTTGTTTTTTTATACAGGGGAGAAGTTCGAAACGGTGATCATTTTTTTTTAAAAAACAACTGTAAGTATGAATAATAAATAGTTTTGAGGAATTCGATATTTGAATGAGAAAATAATCTTTGTGTGTGACAATTTAATTGACGTAGGAAGTGGTAACGTAAATGTTTTAAAAGTTGACTGGTGGTGTTTGCTATGAGGCTTAAGATAGCAGTTTATTCCTCTTTTGGAAGCGTTGAATGATATCAATTTCGTTGTTAAAGTAGAAGCGCGTTCCAGGTGTTGCTGTGAGTGATAGTTTTTCTGAAAAAGGCAAATATTTGTTAGCATTTAGTTTTTTGTAAAGTTTATGTTTAGTTTATTACCTTCATGTATCCGTGGAATGATACTTGTGATGATTACGACTTGTTTTTTCCTTGTTGATATGCGATTTAACTCCCTGAAATTAGATGCCTCCTTGTCCCATAAAGTTAGACGTACCAATTTCGATCTACAAATAATTATTGTATTAGATTTTGTTTAGTTGTAAACCAATTATTACTTAATAAAAAGTTTGTACCTGTCTAAACGTAATCCAATGATGATTTTTGAATCTGTGTAGTGGTTATATAAATCACTTCCTTGGATGAGGCAAATGCGGCCAACAACATCTGTAGGAATAATTTGGTTGTTTGGAAAAAAATTAGGATTTATTTTTGTGTGAGAGAGTTTTTTTTTTTTTTACCTGGTAGGAAGTTGGTTTCACTTGCTAAGCTGATCAACTGGGTGTAGCGTTGTGGCCGGAATATGTATGAAGGAATCGGTGCAATGTTTTCTTGAATCAGTGTAATAGTTGTTGTTTCTTTGATATTGATTATGTATGGTTGATCGGTAAGCCTGTAACGTTGGTTATTGGGGAGGAGATTAAAATATCTAATGTGATAAATTTTCCCTTCTTCGAAGCGTTGGTACATTGTGTCAGACGTAGAAATAGGTACCTTCCCCTCTATTTTTTGTTCCTGTTTAGTGGTTAGAAGCAATCATTTGAAATATAGTTGGAATAATTAAAAATATGAATTTTAGACAAACCTGGATGTCAAGACATATGAAAGTTGTCCCTAGGAAAGCATCTTTATTTTTGTGATTTGTGATGGGCCAGACCCTAAGGATCCTAACGATTATTGGATGAGGTTCGAGAGTGTTGTCCTAATTGCTTTGATCTTGTGGTGCATGTGCTACATAGATAAGAATGAGAATTAGTATTTTTTTGGCAATTTTGTTTAAATTTTTTTTTTTGAAGTGAACATAGTTAGGGTGTGTTTTTTTTTAAGTATTGTCATGGTTTTTTTTTAAAGTTTAAGTAGGCCGGGCCATAATTATAGGTGGTAGTAGTAAATTTGTTGGGTGGGTTTGATAGTAGAATTTAGTTTTTTATAGAAATTTACAGGGACTGTGTGTGAAATGAGGGGGTTTTGTTATCTTGGGCGTACTATTTTAAGATCAAAGGGAACTTAGGCGGTTTGCACATTGTTATAGAAAACAGTTGAAATAAAAAATTGTCTGAAATAATAGAAAATGCAAAAGAAAATAGTTTGACAGTTGAAATAAGTAATGGGATGGGCTGGAAAATTTTTTAATCTGGCCCAACAGCAAAGAGACGGAGACAGCAATTTCGTGAGCGAAACCGGTTAACGGGCTGGGCTGCAATTACGATTTGTTGGTCTGGGTTATCAGTGACGTGGCAGAATGAATGGCTGAGAATATTTTGCCTATGTGGCATCCTTTATAACATCCAAAATTAGTAGCTTTTATATAGTGGGATTAAAAGAAAAAGGAAGAAGTAAAAAAAGCGTGGGGGAGGGAACCCACCATTAGACTTACTTGGAGGAGAAAAAAAAAAAAAAGAGAGCTTCTTTTATCATCGCTGGCTTACTCGTGACCTTGTCGGCTTTCTTCGCCGGAATCTAAAGAATCAATTCGCCGGAGTTTACCATCTCTTTTGTTTTTTTTTTTAAATAGAAAAAAATAGAAATTGAGGGGTTGAGGATTGAAGAGAGAGAGATGTATGTAGTGCCTCCGCCTCCCGATCCGATTCGGGATCCAACTCTGATTTACGGTTTACCAAACTTGGAAAGGCAGCAATGTTTGTCCTTCTTCTCCTCTCTCTGTTATTTGAATTTATATTTTCATCTTCTCTTGCTTAGTTGCTTTGTTTGCTATTCTATCTATATTCAAAATTGGAACTTTGTTTTTTATTCGTGTTTTTACTTTTTAAGCAAACAAGTGTTTTGTCGAGGATCCTATGTTTTCATGTCGTTTTCAATGGTGGCGTAAGCTTTTTTTGATGTAATTACCCTATTTATGGGGCATTTTAGTTTAATTTGATTAGTGTTAGCTTCAATGTGTTACATAGGTTGATTATATAACTGATGTCTATTTATAGCAGTTTTACTGAAAATCACTTTCTCTTTTTTGCTTAACTGAATGCTTAACAAACCTATTTCATTTTCGATATTAGAATCATAACCATAAACTCGTTAATCCCTGGCTTCTTCTCTTGTTATAGATAGTAAACACTACCTCTAGTGGTTAGTTAGTACATGACTCCTGTGTAATAAACTCAAGTCATCAGTTTGATTCTTCCTCCAGTTTTTTTATGAAACTTTACATTTTTGTTTTCTCCGTTTTTTTTTCAGAAATTCTTTCTTCAGGGAAGATTTGTATTCGGACCAGACGTGAGATCACTGGCCCTAACAATATGTCTCATCGCTGTCCCTGTTACAATCTTCTGCATCTTTGTCGCCAGGAAGCTAATGGATGACTTCTCTGATAACTGGGGAGTATCTATAGTATCTGTCGCCGTCGTCTTCACCATTTATGTAAGTAATACTTTTTCCTCTCTTTGCATTGAAGATGTTGTAATGATAAAAGCATGCACATCTTTTTCCTTCAGGATTTGATTCTTCTGCTGCTTACATCCGGAAGAGATCCAGGAATCATCCCTAGAAACGCTCATCCTCCTGAGCCTGAACCTCTTGACAACAGCAACGTGGATGCAGGAGCTGGCCAGACTCCTCAGCTGAGACTCCCTCGCATTAAGGAAGTAGAGGTTGATGGGGTTACGTTTAAGGTCAAGTACTGTGACACTTGCATGCTCTATAGGCCTCCTCGCTGTTCCCACTGCTCTATTTGTAACAACTGCGTTGAAAAGTTTGACCATCACTGCCCTTGGGTTGGCCAATGTATGGGCGAGTAAGTCACAGTCCAAACTTAAAGACTGTTCTCATAAAAACTATCTCATGTTCTGGTGGTTGTTGCAGAGGAACTACAGATTCTTCTTCATGTTTGTCTTCTCCACGACACTTCTCTGTATATATGTGTTTGCCTTCTGCTGGGTCTATATAAGGAAGATCACTGAGTCAGAGCATACAACCATTTGGAAGGCAATGCTCAAAACTCCTGCCTCTATTGTATTGATACTCTACACATTCATATCGATGTGGTTCGTTGGTGGCTTGACAGCTTTCCATCTATATCTCATCAGCACAAACCAGGTAATATTGCTACCAATCCAATCCTCATCCTCCTTGGAAACGTTGTAACCTTTGAAAACCCTTTGTTCTTGCAGACTACATATGAGAATTTCAGATACAGATATGACCGGAGAAGCAACCCACACAACAAGGGAGTGGTTAACAACTTCAAAGAAACGTTTTGTTCTGCTATCCCTCCTTCAAAGAACGACTTTAGAGCCATGGTTCATCGTGAACCTCCATTGCCTCCTAGATCTGTAGCGGGGGGTTTCATGAGTCCAAACATGGGTAAAGCCAGTGATGACATTGAAATGGGAAGGAAGGCTGTTTGGGCTGACATGGGTTCAGCAATGTCAGAACATGGTGATGGCAAAGATGGTAATAATGAGAGGCTACATGTTAAGGACGGTGAGTTGGGAGAGCTTTCTCCAGATGTTAGGACGACGGTTGATGAACAGAGTGATAGGCCGAGTATGCACCCGAGGCGCTCAAGCTGGGGAAGGAAAAGCGGGAGCTGGGATATGTCCCCAGAAGTTATGGCCTTAGCAGCTAGAGTGGGAGGAGAGCAAAACCAGAACGGTGGAGGAAGCAGCAGTGGAAGTGGTCTAGTGACTGAGAACCGGCCTACATAGTTCAGATACAAGATTTAGCACGGAAGGAAGACAGAACAAAGCTGAACATTTGTTGGATTATTCAGCTTAAAATCAGTTTTATGCAGGCTTGTGGTTTGTTGAGGCAAAAGAAGTAGCAATGTTCTTAATGTGGAAAGTGTTTTTGTGTTGGGTTTGTTGTGGTAAGCAAAAAAGGTTGAATTGGTGTGGTGTGGTGTGTTGTATTTACCTGTTTGTATGAGTGAGCTTCTTGTGGATTGTTCAGACTGTTCTTGTTTTAGATGTGTTTATACATTTAACCAGAGACATATGTTTTACGTTAAAACAAACAAAACTAGTTTCTTTCTTATCTTATCATCAAGAAGCTGCAACTGAATTATTAAGACATGTGGACCAGAAGACAGAACCATATTAATATAGTCCTTCATTTGAAGCATGGCTCTGCAATTAATGCGTAAGAACCCAAATGCAGTAATGCTCCTCCTAATTATAAGATAAGGTTACAGAAGAAGAGTGTGTTGAGGTCTCTGCTGAGTCAAAGATAGTCTAAGAAAATGTCCAAATCAATAATTAAAGCCTTGAGTTATGTGAAAATAGCCTTTTGGAATCATCTTACAAATATATGGAAATCACTTTGCACTTGAAAAAAAACCCTTGAATCATGAAGATCAAACTAACTTCATGAAAATGAAAAATCTAACAGATATATCAGATCATAAATACAGGATCTTTCAAGAGAGTCAATAAGATTTTCCTCAGTGTTATGTACAGAGACATATATGTACATATATACAAATAACATGGAGTCATGGACCATAGTTCAACTGACTGAATGTCACTATTATCATTAAGTAGCCTCTGCTCCTCCTTTATTACGAGCCTTACTAACCACCATGTGATAGAGAACTCTAAAAAACTCTGAAACGATTCTTTTCATTTTTAAAATTCACTTAAAACATCAGAGGCCATAAAGCTTTTTTTCTCATTCAAACACTCATTACACCAAAAAAAAATTTTACAATGGCAATTTAACAAGTTGGTCCATTACATAATAGAGACAATCTCTTTGGTTCATTTATAAAGAGGCACCAAATCTTAAATACCAATTTAAGCAGGTGGGTTTGATTTAGAGTTGTCTACTACTCTTTCATCTTCTTCTCAACCCTTATCACTCAGGCCAAAGAAAAGTATGTACAAGAATCAGTTGCAAGAGCTAGCACAGAGAAGCTGTTTCAGCCTCCCATCATATACCTGCACAAGAGAAGGACCAGATCATGCTCCAAGATTCAAAGCTTGTGTAAACTTCAACGGTGAAATATTTGAAAGCCCTACTTATTGTTCCACTCTCAGACAAGCTGAGCATTCAGCTGCTGAAGTTGCTCTCAGTGCTCTCTCTTCAAAAGGTCCTTCAAAGTCTCTAACTGCTAGAGTTCTTGTAAGTCTTTTCTCTGACTTCACCATCTTTCTTATTTTCAAAGTCTCATGATGTTTTTGGTTTGTTCTCAAAGGATGAGACTGGGATCTACAAGAATCTGCTTCAAGAGACGGCGCATAGAGCTGGTCTTGATCTACCGGTTTACACAAGTGTGAGATCAGGACCTGGTCATGTTCCAACGTTCTCTTGCACTGTGGAGCTTGCTGGGATGAGATTTAATGGAGAATCAGCAAAGACTAAGAAGCAAGCTGAGAAGAACGCTGCTATTGCAGCTTGGTTCTCCTTGAGAAAAAGTTAGCTAATATTAATTACCTCCAAATTTAAAACTTTTTAAATCCATTTGTTAATGTCTATCATGTGTGTTACACAGTGCCAACAAGCTTGGACTCTCAAAGAGGTGAAGAGAAAGAAAGAGAGGTAGTTGCAAGAGTCCTCTCAAGATTTAGACCCAAAGAAGGTAGAAGAAGAGAACAACATCACTCAAGGAGAAGAGCAATCCGACATGACACAAGAGACATGTTGTGTGAGAAGCTCAGAATGATTAATCCATATACCAATGAAGCTTCACCATCATCACTGAAACACCACCAAACACTACTACCACCGAGACTCTGGCCTTCAACAACAATCTCCAACAACAATCGAAAGTCAAATCCTTGCTAGAGAAGTCTCAAGAACAGGCAGGGCTAAAACAGAGGAGCCCAGATGATGCAAAACCAGAGATGATAATAAAGTCGTTTCCTTTATCATCAATGGAGAGAAGAAACTGTTATAGTAAACTTCTTCCATTCCCCGAGATGTTTGCTGGAGGTTTTGGGTTAAACCATCAGAAACTTGCTCCATCTGTTCATATGAGATCGGTGATTCCAGTTTGCTCAGCTCCTCCACCTAAACCGTTATCGCCGTTCAATGGATCCAACACATCTTCTTGTTCTGCTCCAAGCTCGCTAGGAACTGAAGGGCAAGAGAAGAAGTCTCTGATGGAACTTGAGTTAGAATCAAAATCAGATCGAACCCATGATTAAAGGTCGTATCTTTAGATAAACCCATGTTAAGGATTTGATCATAGATTAGTGAAAGGTGATAAATCGAGTTATGGGTTTGTGTATGTTCGTCGTGTTCCTTTTTTTTGAAAATTTAACGGCCTGACATCAATTCAATGGCTCTGGATTGTATTGCACGTAGAACAAAGAGAGTCCGAGAGGGAGAGAGGAGCAATAAATGTAGAGGAAGATGAAAGAAGAAAACTATTAATGGCATTTGTTTTCGCCATTAATGCGCCGATTGCTCTGCTTCTTCTTCCCTCTCTCTCTCATTCATGGCTCTGTTTTTACTTAATCTGTTTTTGTCGTTTTAAAAATACAAGTAAACGGCTACTTAGCAGTAATTATTGACCGGTTTGATTCTTGTTTTAATCCCGGTTTATACGAACATGTACTGCTCTGTTTTTAATTATCTGAATCATTTGATTCAAGTTCAACTAGTTGGTATAGCCTCCGCGGAGCCGGATACATTATTGATGGCATTGTATAGTCTTATGTATGGGATCTTTTTTTTTTAACTTTTGTTTTCCCATGTTGTATATAATCTTTGTATATAATCTATATTATAATAGATTGATTAGGTTGATATAAGAATAACCGGTGATTTCTTATGTGTTGATATTTCATATTTTATGTGTTGATATTTCATATTTTTGTGTGGATGTCTAAAAAAAATTTCGATTTATCTTCATGAATTCGATTTCTAGCAATATTTTTCCCATGAATATATCGGACAGAGACCCATATATCCGTTGAGATTCAACATCTGATACGCTGACTAATTGTCATCCCCATTAGCTATCCAGTAAATCGGCAAACTATGCAAGTATAAGAAAATAATTATTTACAATAGCTTAGAGAAACCCAAACAATAGTGAAACCTTTTATTAGACATAGAGCAAGAGAATATACATAACCCTATAAATATGGTCAAGGCGAGATCTTTTAACAAAAATAAAAAAATGAATTTCCATGAGCTCCTCTAAGGTATATGCGAGAACTCTTTTAGTCCGTCCAAGAAGCTGTGTTTCTTTTTCATTGGTTGTTCTTGTAGTTGTCGGTTGTGTAAACAATTTTGTTCACCTCCTCCTTGAAACTACCAATGTGTTCTAATTCGGATTTGAAGTCTGGAAAATTAGTGAATCCCTTCATGACGTACAAGTCTTAGTGGACAACTTCGGAAAGTAGAACAAACAACAAAGAAAAATTATATTAATCAAGTTTTCTGTAGTACTATGAAATTCTATCAATTTAAAGAGTTTCAATGATATGCGACACTGAATAGAGCAATTTAGAGTGTAATGGTTTATCATCAGAGGTGAGAGTTAAACGACGAAGTGGGAAAACCCTAGGCCCTAGCTTAGAGACGGTGAAAAAGAGTAGACGATTAGGAGGCTTCTTGGGGTATGTCTGACGCATCAGCCTTACCTTTTAAGGCTTACGTAGAAATTGGGTGCGATAGACAGCGAGTTAATTAAAATGACCTAACAACCATTAATTCATTACACAGCCCTGTTCAAAACTCACTGCCGAGGGCTGTAAAATCGCCTGAAAAACGTAACTCGGCACCAATGATGATTTAGACTGATTCGGTCTGAAAATCAGGATTTAAAAAAAAATTAGTTTTTAATCGTTTCATCCTATAATCGAATAGTAGATATAAAGATTCATGATGTTTTCATGAAAATAAAAAAAACAAAGAAATTAATATATAACTCGTGAAAAATTATGAGTCGTTAGAGTCAATATTGCAGAAAACTTTAAAGTCTAAAGATGAGAATGTAAACTCATAATTGATTTTAATTAAACTTAATCATAAAAACATGTAAAACACCCATGGTTCCTATTTGAACCGTGTGTTAGCATTTTTAAAGATGTGTAAACCGCTGTACTAAGTGATATTAATTGTAAGTTTTTACGAATAGATAATATATTAAAACAAAAGCATAAGATGAGTCCCACCAAAATAAATGAAATGCTGAAGTGGATACCCTAAGAGCATCTCCAATGTATTTTACTCTATATTTTACTTCAAAATGGTGCAACACCCAAAATGGAGTAAAGTTTTACTCCAATGTATTACTCCATTTTCTACTCCAAAAATAATATATTTTATTAAATTGTTAATAATACATAATATTTAAAAAATTACTAATTAACCCAATATTTATGTTTACAAAAATTCTTTAAAAATTATTTAAATTAAACGTTATTATTAAAAAGTACAAGAATCATAAAAATAAAATAAAGACAATATATAAGTTGTTTTAATAGTGGCATTTGAATATTTTCTCACAATGATCAACTAATACATTTCGTAATGAAACATAAGCTTCTTTATCTTTGATATTCCTAAATCGAACAAGAAAATTTTGAAATCAGACATTTTCATCTTATGTAATTTTGATATATGGAGGTGTAGCTTCTCTTCCAAGTTCAGTTGGTGCATCAAATTCACGCTCATTCTTAATTATCATGTTATGTAAAATTATACATGTTAGTTATGATGTCATGTAGCACATTTTTTTCCAAAACCGAACAGGTCCTTCACATAGCGAAACACAACTATAGATCCTTTTATGTTATCTTTATTTATATTATTATTTTTTATTATGGTATTTTTATGTAAAAATTATTAAATTAAGGAATATCTTGTTTAGTATGTTCTTGTATCATTTTAAAATATTATTTAAGTAAGAAATAAAAACATTAACGATTTAAAGGACCAATTCACAAATAAAAAAAGTTCAACACCAAATGGAGTAATGAGTAAGATTACTCCATAAATGGAGTACCCTAGCCATTACTCCATTTGGAGTTGAAAAATGGAGTGGGGCTGGAGAAGATTTTACTCCAAAATGATGTTTGGAGTATAAAATGGAGTAGGGTTGGAGTTGCCCTTATGAGAGAGCAACAACCCATCATTATAATATAGATTGGCTGTGTTGTTATATAGTAATTA
>NW_026013963.1:0-23311 GCF_020379485.1 Brassica napus | reverse complement strand
ATTCTTTCTTCTCTCTCTCTCTGGTTTTACACGATGACGAGTCTTGTGGTTGGCCAGTCTCTTGGTTTTAACTCTAGTCGGTGATGGGTTCCTTCCGCAATTCAAGAAGACACGTTGCAAAGTCTAAGTTTTTCTTTCAAACCGGAAGAGATTAGCTCGTGCAGCTCTCGTTCAAGCTCGTCCCAGGGAAGATGGTAGTAGTAACGCCAAGTCCTCCCTCCTCCTCGAGACCGTCTCCTGCGCCTGTTGTACAATACAAACGTGCTGACCTCGCGGATGATCTTCAAGCGGAGGCCCGAGCTCTGGGTCGTGCCGTTGACGCCTCTGTCTATTCCCCGGAGCTCATCGCCAGGAAACACGGCTCTCAGCCTCTCAAGGTTATACCTCCTTTAACTTTGAATCCTTTGTAAAGTTTTGAACTTTGAACTGAGATAGAGATTATTGCCATCAGGCTTTGCGGAGAAGCGTGGAGATATTGACAGCTTTGGGTGGCTTCGCGCTGAAGTTGGGGATTGATCAGAGGCGAGGGAAGCTAGAGGAGAATATGAAGAAGAGAGCTGGTGAGCTACGAAGGATATTCACTCGTCTGGGCCCTACTTTTGTTAAGTTGGGTCAAGGTTTATCCACCCGACCCGACCTCTGTCCACCTGATTACCTCGAAGAGCTTGCTGAGCTTCAGGTTCACGTCTCTTTTTGATTTACTCACTCAGCTTAGATATTGACAACATTTCTCTAACATTGTTTCTATCTGTTTTGAGTGGCTAAGTAGGATGCTTTGCCAACCTTCCCTGACGCAGAGGCCTTTGCTTGCATCGAGAGGGAGCTGGATCTGTCTCTAGAATCCATTTTCTCGTCTATATCCCCTGACCCAATCGCAGCAGCTAGTTTAGGTCAGGTTTACAAAGCCCACCTGAGGTACTCGGGTCAGGTTGTTGCTGTCAAAGTCCAACGCCCTGGGATCGAAGAAGCCATTGGTCTTGACTTCTACCTCATCAGAGGAGTTGGGAAACTCATTAACAAGTATGTAGACTTCATCACCACCGACGTCCTCGCCCTTATCGACGAGTTCGCCTGCAGAGTTTACCAGGAGCTGAACTACGTCCAGGAGGCGCAAAACGCTAGGAGGTTTAAGAAGCTCTATGCTGATAAAGCTGATGTTCTTGTGCCTGATATCTTCTGGGACTACACGAGCCGCAAGGTGCTGACAATGGAATGGGTGGAGGGAACTAAGCTGAACGAGCAAGTTGCCATCGAGAGCCAAGGCTTGAAGGTTCTGGATCTTGTGAATACGGGAATCCAGTGTAGCTTAAGGCAGCTCTTGGAGTATGGTTTCTTCCATGCTGACCCTCATCCTGGTAACCTCTTGGCAACACCTGATGGCAAACTCGCCTTTCTTGACTTTGGCATGATGAGTGAGACACCGGAGGAAGCTAGGTTTGCTATTATAGGCCATGTTGTACATTTGGTCAACAGAGACTATGAAGCCATGGCTCGAGATTACTATGCGTTGAAGTTCTTGTCGCCTGATGTAGACGTTACTCCCATCATACCAGCTCTCAGAGACTTCTTTGACGATGCGCTTAACTACACAGTCAGCGAGCTCAACTTCAAAACGCTGGTTGATGGTTTAGGTGCCGTCTTCTATCAGTATCCATTTGACGTTCCGGCTTACTACGCTTTGATTCTGAGGTCGCTTACCGTGCTTGAAGGTTTGGCACTTTACGCAGATCCTGATTTCAAAGTGTTGGCTGCATCGTACCCTTATTTTGCCAAGAGGCTTCTCACTGATCAGAACCCGTATCTGAGAGACGCACTTATCGAGCTTCTGTTCAAAGATGGGAAGTTTAGGTGGGGCAGGCTCGAGAACCTTCTGCAACAGGGGAGTAAAGATAGAGATTTCTCATCAAAAGATGCTTTGCAGCCTGTGTTGAAGCTGCTGCTGGATCCAAACGGAGAAGAGCTTCGACTGTTGGTGATTAAAGAAGCTGTGAGAGTCAGTGAAGCGTTTGCTCTGGGGAGTGTTGTTGATACGTACAATTCAATGCCTGAGTTTATGAGATCTCTCGTCTTCAATGGAAATGGGAATGGTGGCCCTCTGACAATGAATCCCACAGAACTCGAAAGCACGCTTGAGCTTCGGGACCAGGTCTCAAGAATCTGGAGCCTTCTGCAGTCTTCAGAAAGCTTTGACCCAGCTATTTTGCAGCCAATAGCACAGGTAATAAATCTCTTCATTGACATTGTGCACTAACCTAATAATGATGTACTTGATTGATTCATGGGCTAAAGTACTACTCCTGGTTTGTTGTTGTTGTTAATCAGGTGTTGCAACAACCAGAAGCAAGGAGACTTGGAGGACGTGTTGCAGGAGGTGTAGGGCAACGTCTAGCAGCTAGGTTTCTGCAACAACTGCTTCGAGCCACAACACCATCTCCTTCACCAGTCCCATAGGTCCTCTTTTATTTTCTTGAATGAAATGGTAAATTGTATATTAAAGGCGAGACACTCTCGCAAACCACAGAATTGCTTCACGTTATAGTAATATATAGTGTCATTCTTTCTCTTTGTATATGTCTTGTGCAAAGCAAAAACAAAGTATATAATCCACACGAGATCAAAGAGGTTGTGATACAGTCTTTTCGTGAACCAAGTAGGAGTCATATAATACAACACAAAATACAACTTTGATTATATACTTTTTGAAGGGTTCTTGCACGCAGCGATGTACACATAAGACAATATAACCATACGCATAGACGAGAGGCTGAAAGACCAAGATAGAATTTGATTCATCATATTAGTGGGCATTACAGGTACTTAACCAGCAGCCAAATGACAAGAGCAAGACCGACGATTCCAAGCACTGACAAGAGCATGGACATGCACGAGCAACCTCCTTTCATATTCTTGTTCATCACTGCAAGGCTCTTCTGCACACGCTGTCATTATTAAGAAACACACAATCAGGCCACATTAAGTCCAAATGTGACTCCATAAAAAAAAGTATACACTATAGACCTTGCTTTTTAAGATTATGAAAGTAACTACATTGGACATAATAGAACCGTGTGTGGTCAGTCACTACGCTTATTATTAGGTAGCTCTTGCCATTTAATGCCACAGACCACAACTTGAAGTCCTTGTTATCAATGGGCTAACTAAGTTAAGTTTATTCAAAGAATGTAATTACCCTTAAGCGAGAGTCCGTAACATCCACATGGTAGTCTAAGTCATCCTGCATGCAGGAAAACAACAAAAAAATAATCAAGGAAATGCAGCAGCAAAACAATGAAACAACACAGCAGAAGATACATACGATAAGCCTTGTCTGTAGAGTGAGCTCCTCGTTGACAGCGAGAGCAATGTGTTTGGTACTCATGACAGTTTCCTCCAACTTCTCCAGCCCTTCGTCTTGTTCTACTCATGGAATAGATACAGAAGCCAATATCATCAATATGGTCCTAGCATAAATGTGAAATTAACAGAGCTTACCTCTCATAATTTGTCGTTGGAATCCAACAATGCCTTGGTTATCCATGCCAGAGACTCTGTTGATTGCATCATCAGGCTTTGTATCTGGCCCAAGCAAGCTGTCTCTATTAGCAAAGTTCGACATGTTCAAAGCAGACGCCACCTGATTCGCCTTTGATCTCAAGTTCCCAACCATATCCTTACGACGATTCATCTCTTTCTCTGACCTGCCTTTCACATTCGGTTAAGAAGACCCAACAAGAAACTAAATGTAGTCTAACTGAAAACAGCTTACACATGTTGCTTCCCAGGAACTTTAACGAGAAGGGATTGAAGACTGTCTAATCGAGTCCCCAAAATGGTGATCTTCCTTCGTATAGCTGAAGCACGGCGTTGAGCATCAGGTCCGGTTAAACCAGAGGAGTTTCTTTCGGACATCATGCCGTTTATATCCTCAGAGAGTTTTAAAGCCTCGTTGTACTCTCTCATCCATGTATCAGAAGAAGAAGACGCCATTGACCTTGCATACAAACAAGTTCCCACCCACCCAATTAAACTATGATGATATTAAGATGCTCACAAGTAAGCTCCAAGAGGGTAAAAAACTAGTTTGTAAAGAGCAATAATATCTTACCTACATTAACAAAAATCTATGTGCTTTTCACCACAAGGCTTTCTAAATTTGGAAACTTTTATCTAGAAACTCATAAACAGGAAGGATTATCCGACGTAGATTACATCGTGATAAGAATCGAAAAGCTTACTCCTTGCGTACAGCGATCAAACCCTTTATTGATTGTCGAAGGTGGTCTGAAAGATCGAGACTTGATGATCGTCGTGCTGCCTTTGGAGCTCCGGCGTGGAACCACCAGGGAGATGATTAGTCAAATCTGTAACGCAAAGGAAGGAGGGAGAGAGAGATAAAGACTTTTATTTGTTACCGTACGGTATGAAACCAATCGTTGTCAAAAAAAAGTTGGGCTTCATACTAATTAATAAAAGTAAAGGGCTAAGAGAATAAATTAAAAAGTCATCTAGGGGCTGCAAAGTATAAATACATGATAACACGAGGACGAGGCCTAGTCAATAATTAAAAATCAACCAGGTGGTGGGCTTTTTGTATTTAATGAGCCGAATGTCAAAAGCGTATACTTAAAGGCCCATTTAATATCCACTCAGTGACGACCATTCTATTTCTAACAAGCCGATGCTCACTTATGACAGACAGAAAGAAGGCGGCTCCAGCTTGCTTGGTGTTTTGTTACTCATCTTCAATACCTCAAACTAAGCCACCAATAATGAACACTTGTATGGCTGGTGAAACTATTCTACTTTTCTTTTTTTTTACATGTAGATTATCTTGATAGCATAACTTTTATAATTCTGTTAGATATAATTTTCGAAAACATAGTTATTAATTTCCTCCTTGTAATAAACTACAATCAATATATAACTAGCTAGATGATCCAGTAATCCACCTGAAAATGAGACTGTGAACAAGTACAACACACACACACTATGTGTGTGGTGTGTGTATATATATAGTAGCTAACTGGAGCGTATTCACTTTTCTAATAAATACGTAACACTTAGCCATAATGGATAGTATTAAAGTATAAACTATCAATATAAGTTTTTTTCAGAACATGTTTAAACCCTTCATTAATACGGGTTTAATGCATGCCGTCTTCGTAAAGGCAACGGCACATCTCAATAAAATAATTATAAATTAATATTGGGCAACAAAAACTTTGTAAGTTTCATAAATTGTTACAAAGAGATGATTTACCGCGAGAATCCAATGTTTTTACGTGTTTCGTGTTATGTTACATGGAATTTTTTTTTTTTTTGCAACTGATTTATGTTACATGGAATTTAGGAATTTAAAGTTACCATAGTATTGTACTTTCGTATACTCCATCTATTTCAGAATGTAATTAGTTTAACCTAAAAATAGTAACATTAAAAAAGTTATTAGTTTATTAAAAAATAACAGTTAATCAATAAATTCAACCAATTATAAAAAAACTAACATTATTTAATTGGTCATATAATATTCATTAAGTAAAAAGGGCATTAAAATATAAAAACTATTTATGTTTTGAGATAAAAAAAATTTGTCTAAAACTAGTTATAATAATGAAACAAAGGAAATATTTTTCACAATCTGTTTTATTTAACATTTTACCAAAAAAAAGGGAAATATTTTCATATTATTTCGTAAAAGAAGATGAAGAGAAAAGGATCAAATTTTGGCACGAATCTCAAGACTAGAGGGTTAAGTCAAACGAGAAACCTTGAAGTGAGGATTTGGTGTTGGACCCTCACGTGCGTCGCTCCACGGCCTTTTAGGATTTTGCCTCTTCTCTCCTACGTGTGGTCTCCTCTGTTATTTTTCTTTTCTTTTCTGTTCCAATTATTACTTTTTGTCAAAGACTCAAAACTCTACATATCTATTTGTTTTGTGTATTGACTTTCCTTTCTTTAACATTGATGGTTTCTTTATCAGGAAATCATATTCACAATCACAATGTACTATATATATACGGGCCATAACTTGTTTTACCATACATATATTTACATGATTCTTTGATGGATATGCAGAGTCAGATAAAAAGGTGAATTCTTCTATTTTTGGAACTTTATAAGCTTTTGTGTGTATATAAAATGAGTGTTTACTGGCCAGTTCCGGTTGGACGCGGTGGGATAGTCGGACTAAATGAGAGATCCGGATACCTGGATTATCAAAAAAAAAAATGAGTGTTTACAATATTCCATCTCTGAACCAATATAAGTAACAAAATATGTATGTATATATAAGAAACTAGTGTGCCAAAAATGCTAAGAAATAACTAAAACATGAGTAGAAAATGCTCCATATTGTACACTCATATAGTAATGCTCTCATTTTATCTCTCAGGTTAATTAATTTAGTAATCAGGGAACATATTTGAGCTAATTTTTATGTCAGTTGTACTATTCTAAAAACAAATAGCACTAAGACTTGGTTAAATAAAGTTTTATTTGTAGCTAAATTTAATGAAACTGCACTGAAATTCATGCATTAAAAAGTAGATGGAAGCATGATTCAAGCTACGATACCTCAATTTTCTTCCCAACATTTGACTGCAATTTGAGGGTATAGAAGCTTCAATTCTTGTTTTGTTTTGTCATTGGGATACATAAATCAGATATTCTATTATAATATTACTGTGTATTTTAATAGTATTCGGTATTGTTTACTCGAATCCTACTTATTTTCAAAGCAAATTAGGCAGTCTTAAAACAGAACAGCTGTAATCCATGGTGGTTAAAGCTAAATTAATTGCTGAAGAACATCATGCACATTAGAAATGTTTGAAGTTAATTGAGTAACAATGGAAATTGATATGCAACATATAATACGGTTTTAACTTATTAAAAAGTAAAACATATAAATACCACAAAAAATCAGAACAAGCAACTGCCTATTCTAAAGATGATATTTATTTTTAGTTTATGTATTTATAACACCATATAAAGTTATAAATATATATTAAGAAAAAGTTTAAATGGGAATGCAGATACAATAAAGTAATGCTCATATATTTCTGTGACCAGCTTTGGTTTATCAAATTGAATACAAATAATAGTGGCACTAATCCATAGAAACTTAAGTATCTCTTTCTCTTTCATCTCTTTCTATCTCATAGAAGAAGAAAGAGAGAGATAAAAACCTAAACATCGTGCGGTTTAAGCTAAGATATCTTCAGTTTTGTAGAAATTCATATTTGCTTGCTTCTTTGCCTTCTCACTTTCATTGTCTTCTACCTCTTGCCTCTAACAGAAGCAATACTTTCCGGCCTCCAAGGTTTGTTTTCTTTCCTTTTCCATATCATATATCTTTCATTGTTGTCATCATCGTCATTTGCAATACATATATATATATATACTCGTACTCACTCACACATATATGTGTACTTTTCACTTCAAGAATCTCTAATTTCATTTCTTCTCTTTGTTTCCTCAAGAACATGATTAAGTCTAATCAAGCTCTTTTAAGAAGAGACTGTTCGGTTTTCAACAACTCAATTCATGTTTCTTTTGGGATATTCAAGATCTTTCTGTGTATACCTATGTAAGAAAGATCCAGCTTATGTTAGTGTAAATATGTGCATGCATGTTGAACTAGGGTTTTTTTTTAGATCTAAGAACAAATTCATTATACCTATATTTTGGATTCTTTCATGGTGACAACCCATTCGTTGGTCATGATTTATTTTCCGTTACTTTGACTTAATTTGTGTTATTAATTAAATGAAAATGATTAGGGCAAAGAAGAAAAAAGAAAGTATATTTGATTTGCTTAAAGAAGAGTACATATAATGGAGATAGGCTCATCTTCCACGGTAGCTGGAGGAGGACAGCTTTCGGTTCCTCCAGGTTTCCGGTTTCATCCAACGGAAGAGGAGCTTCTATATTATTACCTCAAGAAGAAGGTTTCTTATGAGCCAATTGATTTGGATGTTATTCGAGAAGTTGATCTCAACAAGCTTGAACCTTGGGACCTTAAAGGTAAGACTTAATCCCCTTATTGTTAACTCTTTTAGTCCTTAAATGTACCACCACCTAATGATCCACGCACTTAATGCTGGATTATTATGTACTTATTTATTGATCAGTATTATACATAGAATATCACAATAAACATCATATATCTAAATAATTATATGTAGATCAGAGAGATAAGATAGATAAAATACATGAATTATATATGTTGTTGTCTCTGCATAAAACTACAAGTTAGATGTCAAAGATACAAAAATGCATAGATTGGGTAATATTGTCTAGGGTTTTGTCTACGTCTCCATGGAGACATGTATATCCACTCTTATATCATGTCTTATAAGTTTTATCACTTCAAATTATTTTCCAGTTTTTATTGATCCACCGCGTGTACGTATTACATATACATCAAGAAAGAGACAAAGTTGTCTATTCACTCATGTCTTTCAGATAATATCTTGTAGTATATGACTTGAAGTATTGACATAATATTATTAGGTATTATACCCTCAAAATAAGTCAATGGTTTCTTTCACATGCAGACATATAACAAACCCTTCCACATATGCCATATATATTTGTATAAAATTAATTATTGAGTTAATTTTTCTTACATTTTACAAAAAAATATTTTTTGTATGTATGTAGAGAAAAGTAGAATTGGGTCGGGTCCTCAAAACGAGTGGTACTTCTTTAGCCACAAGGACAAGAAATATCCGACTGGGACCCGAACGAACCGGGCCACTGCAGCCGGATTCTGGAAGGCTACTGGTAGAGACAAATCAATACATCTAAACAGCTCCAAGAAGATTGGACTTCGTAAGACTCTTGTCTTCTATACTGGTCGTGCTCCTCATGGGCATAAAACCGAATGGATCATGCATGAATATCGTCTAGACGATAACGAAAATGAGATCCAGGTACAATAGTACATTTAAATAAACTCTATAATTTCATGAAAATATGGTTTAGATATCATATTACATTTTATAAATATAGAGATCTTATCTTGCATAATGTGAACTAGTTATGTGTAACTTGTAGGAAGATGGGTGGGTTGTATGCAGAGTGTTCAAGAAGAAGAACCATTTCAGAGGATTTCACCAAGAACAAGATCAAGATCAGAATCATCATCACCAATACATAAGCACCGACAATGATCATGATCAACATCATCCTCATCAGCATCGCACTGAATCCAAATCAAACAATCATTCTTCTTTCGTCCCACATACTCTGAATCATCATCACATGGGAAGACAGATCCACAGGCCAGTACATGAGTTTGCAAACACTTTAAGCCACGGGTCAATGCATCTCCCTCAGCTCTTTAGCCCTGACTCGTCCCAGCCGTTTGTGTCGTCAATCAACACAACAGATATTGAATGCTCACAGAATCTACTGAGGCTGACTTCTAACAACAACTATGGTGGAGACTGGTCGTTTCTGGACAAGCTTCTCACTACGACCAACATGAATCAGCAAGTTCAGAACCATCAAGCAAAATGCTTTGGTGACTCGAGTAACAACGGTAATAACGACCATGCTGTTACTTCATCCTCTCCAGATAATCAAAGGTTCCCGTTTCACTATCTAGGAAACGATGCTAATCTTCTCAAGTTCCCAAAGTAGTCCAATCAAATTTGGTTTTGATTTGATCAGTCTCATGCTTTTCAACTTTACTCTCTTCTTTAAGCTGTGGAACTTGTCATGTTTCTGTTGCTGAACGATGTTATTTTATAATGCTATGTTGTTTGCTGAAGAATTCTATGTTGTTTTCTGATATTTATAATTACTTAACCATCATTACGTATAAATTCTTTGTTGCTTTAGTTTTTTTTTTTTTTGTAAAACCACTCAAGAAAATTACTTTAGAATGAAATAAAAAACTAGGTTTTGACCCGTGCGCCCGCACGGGTGTATATTTTGCATAATTATATATTTTTGTTAGTTGTAGACTTGTAAGTTAATGTTTCATAGGTTATTGAGTTCTGATATATAGTGTATCTTGTTCATTTTGCTTGGTGTCGAATTTTAAACTATTAGTTGTATTTATTTTCAATTGTACTTTTTTTAATTTTACTTGGTAAATTAAACAATTAAGTGTAAAATATTGGAGTATTTTGTTTAGATTGGGTGTGTTTTATTAAATTATACTATAAAAATTTGTGTGATCTTTAGAGATAAGCATTACTTGGTTGGCAAGTTTTTTGAAAGATAATTACGTGATTACGTTAGTTATTTGATCCTTTTTTAAATGCCGACTACGTACAATTAGAAAACAATATTCTTTGTTGATTTGTTTTTTAATAATCGTAAATTTATGAGTCGTTTTTAAAATATTTTCTCATATGGAAGGAAATAAGTTTAATTAGCTACGATTTTATATGCAAAATCTTAACGAATATGATATTTAAGGAGCATATTATACGCATATACAAAATATACAAAATTGATAAACAATAAAAAATATTTGACTTTGGGAACCAAAATCTAAACCATAAAACAATCAAACCGTACCTTTATTATAAAATTAATATACTAAATGTTGGTATGCATAATCATAAAGAATATTATTGTCTGTTTATATCATGCATATGTAATAGAAAATGTGAATATAATGGTGTAGATACGTTTTGATATGAAAGATATTTTGTAAATATATGTTCAATCGATTGGTTTGCAACGGGTTAACAGATTTTGAAACATTTGGTTATTGATTTTTTTTTGTTCGGTTGATAAAATTCTAAATTTAGCATTGATCTGGGCAATTAACAATTTGTAAGTCCAAAACAATGTTATGGGTGGGTAAGAAAGACGAAAAAGCAAAAATATTTCAGAAAAAAAAAGAAGTAAAATGACAGAATTTGATGACAGTGGCATAGAGATGTAATTTTTGTGCAACTCTAAGGGGTAATTACTGTTTGTACTTCTGCCTTATCTGTCTTAATAGTTTAGATAAGAGATTTGTCAAAGGTTATGTTATTTTCTGATATTTATAATTACTTCAACAAACTCCAAGTTGCTTTATATTTATTAATTTTTTTTTGTAAAACCACTCAAAAAAAATACTTAAGAATGAAAAAGAGAAAGGAGTCAAGAGATTTTGTTAAAAGTTGAAGTATATTCAAGGATTTTTTTTTTCAAGGAATTAAAAGTCAATTTCTTTAAATAAATGTTCTTTTTCATTATGATCTAGTGATTCGATTGTGTCTGTCTCTCAAGTAGTTTACTGGTGGTTCTGTTTTGTTAGTATGTCAGATTCGGTGTACATGTATTTCAAAGTAGACCAACTCGGAGGATTGTGTTGTAGTGATAGATAAACCTAGACATCAATAGCTTTTCCAGCAGGGAGCATGAGTGCTAGTTTTCGACCTCCCAATCCAAATGCTTCAGATGGTTAAGCCAGGGATTAACCACTCCATTTTTTTTTTGAATTTAATGTTAAATTGAATTCAAAAAAGAAAACACCATTTACAACTATGTTTTTTTGTACTTTGCTACTCCCTTTTAAGCATAAAACTCAAGAACATCTACTCTTTACAATCATTCTATCTGTTTGAGAACCAGAATTGAAGCCCACCCTCAAGCTTCTTATCCTTCCTCCTCTGAGCTATTGAAAATCTGTTTCGCATAGTCTTCTCAAACAATTTAGTTAAGAGTTCGGGGGGGGGGGGGGGGGGAGGCTTTCTCACCATGTCTTCTTCTGTTTCTTTCCCTCCAAATTCCATGAACCGATAGGAATAGATATCTGATAGTGAAGAGTTGAAGCTTATCTTGCTTCTCATCCATTAAGACCCTTACTATCTCAGACCAGTTTGATGTGTATCTCTCCCTCATTACACCTCTCGCCAGATTCCTCCATATCTGCTCAGAGAATGGACACTCAAAGAAAAGATGACCAACTGTCTCCATAGGAGTTTGACATAAGATACAAGAGGCGTCAACGTTTGCATTCCATTGCACCATTCTACTCCCGGTTGAAAGCCTGTCTCTCATAGCAACCCAGGTCACAAAAGCATATTTAGGCGTCGCATTTTTAAACCAGATAGCCTTATGCCAATCATATACTTGGTGTTTTTTTCGGATAACCTGCCAAGTTTCTGTTGTTAAGAACTTCCTTCTGTATTTGTCATTTCCACTCCTCCATAGATATATATCATCCTCTTCAACATTCCTATTCTCTTTAAACTTCTCGATCTCCACCTCAATCCTATTAAGAATCACAACCCGATGGTTCTTCCTTCTGTGGTGAATACAATCCTCAACCTTAGCATTCATTGTTATACCCATTCCCATACATCCTCCATTCCCCAATAACTCCTTTAAACAGTCAAGAGATGACCATTTATCATACCAGAATGAAGCTTTCTTACCATTCCTAATCTCCACCTTATAAAGTTTTTTAGCCAGCTCCCGATACTTCAGTATTTTTCTCCACATCCAAGATCCCAGCTGTGAAGTATCTTTTACCGACCATATTGAGTTTTTCCGAATGAGATATAGCTTAACCCAACTGACCCATAAAGAATTTGCAGAAAGGATTCTCCAGAGTAGCTTCAGAACACATACAATATTCATCTCCTTCAAAGATCTTATCCCCAACCCACCTCTTTTTTTGTTCGACACACCTTCCTTCCATGTGATTAAAATATACATAAGGCCAAACTGATTCCTAGTTCTAATGTCGGAAGGACATCGATCCTAATCCTATTGTCATAAGGACATTATAAAATATGGAAATATTAGATAAAGAGATATAGTTATCCTAATAGATTTTTAATTACACCATATATACGGGTCGGTTATCAAAATATATAAGGAGGCTATGTTCAATATTTTGAGCTATAAATAAATACGAGTGGGTTAACAAATTAGATACTAATATACTATGATAATGAACTCTGAAGAAGACCTTGTTGACTTCAAGAAGAAGTTGGAGCAAGAAAAGATGAGTGCGATCGAGTCAAAAGCGAAATCTCTAGTTTCAACTAAAGCTGATGATCCATGTTGTCAAAGAATATGTGATTTGCCGGACGATTTGCTATTGCAGATCTTACTCCACGTCCCGACTAAAAACGCAGTAACCACTGAGATCTTGTCCAAACGATGGCGTCATATGTCTGGAAGATGCTTGAAAAACTCGACTTCAAAGACGACCAAGGCAGCGAGAGCTTTGGGTGGTTTATTGAAAAGTCACTGCAACTCCATAAGGCACCAAAACTAGTGAGTCTTGTTGTCGAACTGGGTCCAACGTCTCATGCTGACGTAGATGTCGGAAAGTGGGTTGACAAGGCAGTTAAACACGGTGTGAGAGAGTTAGATCTCAAGCTTCTTTGAACGTCATGAGAGCCCACAAGCTTCTCTAAGAGCCTTTACACATGCGACACGGTCGTTTCGTTAACTCTATCGAACCAGATTCTCGTAGACGTTACTTTCCCGGCTACCATGCTATTTCTCTTGAATCTATCTCTTTTGGACGTGGAGTACAAAGACGAAGACTCTCTTGCTAGGCCTTATCAAGTTCCCCTGTTCTCTTCAAACTGGTGGTTGCACGACGTGATGAGGACAGCTTAACAAACTTTACCGTGAAAGTGCCTTCATTGAAAATATTAACTTACAAGACTAGATTTCACGATGAAGAAGAGGTGAAAGAGGAGGAGGAGGAAGAGGAATATTACATTAGGTCGTTGGTGATAGATTGCCCTGCACTAACACAATTAAGTATATTTGACAATAGGGCAGACTATTGTAGTTTGACAGAAAATATGTTTTGCCTTGATGGGTATACATCCCATATGTTCCTAACCCCGATGAAAAGTTTCTGACATGTCTTTCTTCTGCCACACGTCTGTACTTGGATTTCTCCAAATCAATGGTAGGGTTTACATATGAGATCTCATTTATTCCTTTGCTTAGTCAAACTAATCTCGTTTGTTTTATTGCAGGTTGCGTGTAGTAACGCCATCAAGTTCTCTCGGCTCATAGAATTATACTTTACCATAGAAGATCCAGTAGATTGGTTGGAACCATTTATTTGTTTGCTTCAAAACTCTCCTATTCTGAAAGCTCTTACTATCTTCACCATTGTAAGTGTCTTAAAAATACATACACATCTATTTTTGATGCATTTTTAAATATTAATGCGTAAATATAATGGTATATATATTATCAGGGATGTCCTCCATCTTCATCTTCGTGGAACCAGCCGAGTACTATTCCCCCATGCTTATCATCTCAGCTAGAGACTTTTAAGTGGCTAGATTATGGAGGAAAAGAAGATGACAAACAACTAATGACATACATTCTGGCTAACTCGATCTGCTTAAAGACGGTGGATATCAAGCTCATACCAACTTGCAATATTGAAGAGTGTCAAAAGGAGTTAGAATCTATGCCTGGGATTTCACCATCATCTCTATTGGAGAGAAGATCCCACATCGAATATATGAAAGGGACTTGAGTAATATCTAAAAGACTTGAGTCAATCCACTAATTGCCAATTAGTTTTAAGTTGGAAGCCCAAGAAACTTATCATGGTATCAGAGCGGGTCCAATACCCTGACCCATTAATCCAGCCGGGACAATGGCCCGATCATCCCATTAGCTGATGGCCCATAGAAGGCTCAGTTCCACCGAGATCGCTAGAAAATAAAAAGCATGATTTCGGAGGGGGTATGATGGATTCTGCGAGATTAATGGTTATATGCACCATTATCTCGAGGGAGGGTATTGGAGAGAAGATCCCACATCGAATATATGAAAGGGACTTGAGTAATATCTAAGGGACTTGAGTCAATCCCTTTCATATATTTGATGTGGGATCTTCTCTCCAATAATCTCGCCTTCTTTATTCCCTCGAGAGGCCAGAAGTTTTTCGTTGGACGGTTTAGATCAATGTTCTACAATCGTTTAGGCGACGTTTATGGGGCGTGTAGGCATCGGTCTAGGCAGCAAACCGATCTTTCTTTTAAATAAATCTGATTTAAGCGGTCTAAGTTGGTTTAAATTATTTTTTAACGGATTTAAGTTATTCTAAATCAGTTTAAATTGGTTAGATCAAATAAGGTCAAAGTGAATTATGACTAATTTTATTATATTATATTCACCATCAATTTATCTATAAACAAGTGATGATTTTTTGTGTCTCTGATTCTGATTCTTTTTAGTATATCTGTTTATTTTCTAAAAAAATATATTTTATTAGTTTAACTTTTAGTGAAATACTTTTTTTTTTAAAAAGTAATATAAATATAAGATATATAATAAAACTAATATTTCGTCAACACCTAAGTTCTAGATTCCAAAGAATCAGTCTAGGCGTTTAGTTTAGATTATTGGATGAAAAAAATATTAGATTATTTTTAGAATGATCTTATTTGTAAGTTAGATGTTTTTTGCTCTTTTTCAAGTAGAGTTACTAGTGGTCAATGGTGTTTCCCTTTGTTCATAGAGGTGTCAGCTGGGCGGGCTGACCATGGGCTAGTCCAGTCTAATTCATTTTGGGCAGGCTATGGACGTGCCCAATTAATAAATGGTCCAACTGGACAAAAGACCAATTGGTATATGTAGACCTGGGCATTTCGGATATCGGTTCGGTTCGGTTCGGATATTTCGGGTTTCGGGTAGTTCGGATAGGGGCTAAAGTATTCATTTAGTACTTGACATATTTTCGGTTTGGTTCGGGTCGGATAGTTTCGGGTTCGGTTCGGTTCGGATAGTAAATGTAGGAACCGGAAAATATCCGGAAAAAGTTCGGTTCTCATTTGGATTCGGTTCGGGTTCGGATAGTTTGGATAATTTGGATAAAATATCAGTTATTTAGGGTAAAATATCAAATAATTAGGATAATTTAGATAAAAATTTAGGATATTTAGGATTACTTTGGATATTTCGGATAAAACTATCCGGATAGTTTCAGATACTTTCGGGTAGTTCGGATACTTTATAATAATTTAGTTATCTTCAACTATTTTCAGATACTTTTAATAGAATTTTAAATTAAAAATATATATTTAGTTATGTTATATATATATATATAATTAATATTTTTATATATTCGGGTACCCGTTCGGTTCTCGGTTCGGTTCCGGTTCGGTTCGGTTATTTCGGATATAAAAATATAGGAACCGTTTGGGTATTTGAAGGTATTGGTCCGGTTCCGGTTTCGGATACTTCGGTTCGGTTTCGGTTCGGTTCTTCGGTTCCGGTTATTTTGCCCAGGCCTAGGTACATGGTCCAATTGGGCGAAGACCAAATGGACAATGAGTGTCCACGGGCTTACTAAAACATAATTTCATGAGTTTAATAAATGTATTTCATAAATTTGGCGGGAAAATTCAATTTGTCGGTTTTGGCGGAAAACGCAATTTCTCGATTTTGGCGGAAAAATATAATTTCTCGGTTTTGGCCGGAAAATGTAAATTCTCGGTTTTGGTGGGAAAACGTAATTTCTCGGTTTTGGCGGAAAAACGCAATTTTTCAGTTTTGGCGGGAAAATGCCATTTCTCAGTTTTGGCGGGAAAACGTAATTTCTCGGTTTTGGCGGAAAACGCAATTTCTCAGTTTTGGCGGAAAAACATAATTTCTCGGTTTTGGCCGGAAAATGTAAATTCTCGGTTTTGGTGGGAAAACGTAATTTCTCGGTTTTGGCGAAAAAAACGCAATTTCTCAGTTTTGGCGGGAAAATGCAATTTCTCAGTTTTGGCGGGAAAACGTAATTTTTTGGCGGAAAACGCAATTTCTCAGTTTTGGTGGGAAAATGTAATTTCTCGGTTTTGGCGGGAAAACGTAATTTCTCGGTTTTGGCGGGAAAACGCAATTTCTCAGTTTTGGCGGGAAAATGTAATTTCTCGGTTTTGGCAGAAAACGTAATTTCTCGGTTTTGGCGGAAAAACGTAATTTCTCGGTTTTGGCGGAAAAACGCAATTTCTCAGTTTTGGCGGGAAAACGTAATTTCTCGATTTTGGCGGAAAAACACAATTTCTCGGTTTTGGCGGAAAAACGTAATTTCTTGGTTTTTGGGGGAAAATGAATTTTTTCGGTTTTGACGGAAAAACGCGTTTTCTCGGTTTTTGAGGAAAAATGAATTTTTTTTCTATTTTGAGAGGAAAACATAGCTTTACAGTTTTGACAAAAAAAAATTACTTTATAATTTTGGAAAGTAAACATAATTTCAAAATTTTAGAAATAAAATCTAAACTAATAATTAAAAAATAATTATAAATATTATTGGATGTCCATGGGCATGCCCATTTGGACATGGTCTCTATTGGTCTTGGACATTTGTTTGGACCATTGTCCAATATGGACCACCAATTACTGCCCAATACTGAAATGGTCCAAATGGTCATGCCCAATTGGACCATGGACGGACCATTTGACAGCTCTATTTGTTCATTATTGTGTCTCTCTTGTCTAGAGTAGTTATTGGGAATTTGCATTGAAAGACACATTTTGTTTTTTCAATTACAACATGAGGCATGTTATGCTTGTGACACACCTTTTATGAGTGTTTACCTAATTTACCTTCGACTAAGTGTAAAGACTAAAGATTCTAAAGAGAATAATTATAATACTCATTTTTTTATGTTTCTTTCTTTCATCTCTTAAAATGAGTATCTAAGAAATGAATAAAGTATTTTGCAATAACACAACTTTAGAAATCTATGATCCAAATTCAAACAGAAAAGGAGGTTCGCAAATCTAATCTCATCCGAGAGTTTTTTTGTAACTTGATTTCAGATCCTTTTAAGTGGTGAGCCTTCTCTTCTAATTCATCTCTTATCTCTAGATTTAGTTTTCCAATTTTAAATTAATAACTAGATTTTGATCCGCGTTTGAAAAGCGCGGAGTTGTTGGATTATATTATAATACAAAGTT
This sequence comes from Brassica napus, assembly GCF_020379485.1. Classification (NCBI taxonomy): domain Eukaryota; kingdom Viridiplantae; phylum Streptophyta; class Magnoliopsida; order Brassicales; family Brassicaceae; genus Brassica; species Brassica napus. The sequence continues at coordinate 5,413 of NW_026013963.1, read as the reverse complement.
TTATTATATCGAAAAACATAATTTTTAACAGCTATATAATCTACAAATTAGTTTATTTGAGATTTTATATGTACACTTTTACGTAAGTTTCTTTTCGACATGAGAATTATATCCGGATAAAAAAAACAAACCGAACCGACCCAAAATTATAGGTTTAGTTCAGGTCCAGAGAAGATAACCTTTAGGGTTTTTTTGGACCCGCATGTCTTTGTTTGAGTCCGAGTCCTACCCTAGACCCGATCATAAATATGTGTTTATTAGGTATATTTGGATATTCCGAATATGTTTCCGGTATTATGGATATTGTTTTTAAGTTTTTGGTTTACGATTAGAGTTTTGATTTCAGGTAAATTTTTCAAATTAAAAAGAAAAAGTGGGTATTTGGATAAAATTTTGGGTATTTTTCAGTTCACCGTGTCAGATTTTGAATAAGATTTTAAATTTTTAGGTATTTGAATTTTTTTGGTATTTGTTTGGAGTTTCAAATACTTTTCGTGTTTCGGATATTTTTCAGATTTTTCATATATTTCAAAATTCTTTTAGGATCTTAAATACCCGAAGAGATGTGGACCTATTACGTCCATATCAGGTCCAACAACCTTTTGATATAGATTTTTAACGTTATTGTACAAAAACATGGTTGATGAAATATTTTTCTGAGTAAAGGTATCATAAGAAATAATATTAAGATCTGTTAAAAATATTTAAAATATTGTATGTTTAGAATGACTAATGTATTATCAGAAAAATAATAAATAATTATACATAACTCCAACAACTTTTTTATATTAGATTTTTTAAAACTCTTTCCTTTTTAATAGTATTGATTCGTTTTAAGTGAAAAGTATATAAAAGTATAATATTTAAAACAAATAATTTTCAAAATCTTGAATAATCAATACTGATATCGTGAAGTCAGGTTAGCTTTAATTGAACCAATGAATTTCTTCATTTTTGTGAAGGTGACATGAATATTCAAAAAAATCATTTTTAAATATGAAAATATTATCAAACTATAGACGGTTGAAAGTTTAGTATATGATATGATTAATTTATTATAAACGAAAGAGGAAGTTAGAATGTACACATATATATCTTGTAATTTATCTTGCTTTAAATCATATATTATATGATAAAAGTGATAATATAAAACATTAGTTTCAATGCTTTTACTATTAAAAATTTAAATGATAAATATAGTAATAGTAATGATTAAGATTTAGGAGTGAAATTTAAATAAATAAAAGAATTGACTAAATTATTGTTAGAGAATTATATGGTAACATATTGTTAGTATAAATTTAAGATAAGACCAAAAAATAATGAGTTAAATGAAATGATCTAAATAACTTTTATAGGTAGATTTTTTTAGACTCCTTCCCTTTTAATAGTATTGATCAAGGGAGAGAAAAAGGTCTTTATATCATCGATTAGTCTTATTATTTGTCAATTTCGGTTATTTTATTATTTTTAATTTTATTTGTAAAAAAGTTTTGATTTTGATGGTAGTGACGCATGTTGTGTTATCGCTTCTGAGTTTTTTTTTTTGGAAACATATCTTTTCTGGGTTTATTATCAACTTTTGTTGTTGAAACTGCCAAAATCAAAGAAATATATCTCTTCTTCTCTTTCTTCTGTTTAGTTGTTCTTCTTTGTAGTGAAATTTGATATTTTCTCATGATTCTGGGTATACAAATATGTATTAATCAATCAATGTTTGTTGAAAAAGTGATTTTGAAAAAGTTTTGATTTGAATTTCAAATGGCTTAATGAATTCAATGTGGAGACATGATTAAGTTAAATCTAAAAAAAAGGAGAATAATAAAAACACATATAAGATGTTCAATCAAATTTATGTGAGAGATATGTGTGTCCACAACTAGTCTATCCACAATTTGTTCATCCATAATTTTGATGTATGTGGCTCTTCCGTCCGCTGTCTTTCCATCCATAACTTGCATATCATAACCACATTTATCTATAAATACAATTCATTTATCCATAAGTCAAATTATTTGTCTTTTGATCAATAAACGAATATTTAAATATAATTAGCCACATTTAAATTTGATAAATAAGCCATTGTAACAATTTTAACCATATAAACTAAAATGATTCTTGATTTCAACATAAAAGTACTATTTAACCAAATTTTAGAGTCTCTGTCCACAGTTATTATATTTTCAACTCATCAGTCTATATTTTCTCTGTCCACAACACATTTATTTTCAAGTCATTTGTCCACAACTTCTCTGTCCACAGACTCTCGTGCTTATCTTATATGTCCCAAACAACACTCGTTTATTATCCAATGGTTCAATTATCCAATATCCTAACTTTTACTTTTTAAACTTCCACATCATATTCTCTCTCTCTTCCACATAATCATTCAATATTTATTCAATATTTATATCATACAATGGTTTCTTAAAAAAATTCAACATTATATCTTATTATTTTATTATTTTTTTTATAAAAATATATCAATAATGATTATCAGTTATAATTTGTTTCAGAAAATCTATTTCACAGAAAAGAACCAAATCTTCTGTTTGTAGAGTAAAGAAAATGATGATTTTTAATATAATTTTAAATTTTATAAAATATATCTATCACAATATAATTTATTTGAAAGATTTAGGATAAATTAAAGTCTATCCGATCCTCTTTACCTCTTTGAACTACATGGAGACCACTTAAATTTTTCTGATTGGTTAAAAAATTCAATGTGAAATTTTCTTATTTTTTCAACAGGTTGAATTTATTCAACTCATATTAATTCACGTCCTCTTTTATTCATTTTCAATATCATCATTGTAGTCATTAAGCTGTTGAAAAACTTATCCAACTACTGCATTGCACATAGCATAACACATTATATTGTACATGAAAAATTATTCATAACAATTTGACCACAAAATCTTAATTCCTTACAATTTTAAAATATCAATATATATATATATATATATATATTTGATCAACTATAGATAAAAGAATTAGGATTTATTTTGTATTCATATTTGTGTGTATATATATATATTGAAATTATTAAACAATGATAAAGCAAGTATGTTGGGAATAAAAATAAATAATGACAAGTTACACCCGTTGGATTCTTTGATTTTTAAAAAAAAATTATAATGGTTGAGTTTAAAGATCAAAAAACTATGAATCAATTTTCGCTACCCGACCTCCACGATCTATCACTTAAATGACCAAATCTATAATTTTCATTTTAACTGCTCACTATTTGGTTTCTAACTTTCATACATGTCTTTAAGTTACTTCAAAGGCAATTTCGTCTCATTTCACACACAAAAAGTATCCCTCATGTCGACTGTGTCTTATTGTGAAAACAAAATTCATAATATGTTCTTTTATGTAAAGCAAAAGATTGTAGGCTTCTGACCGTTGTTTAGAGACTATGCGATAAATTGTTTCCAGTCTTTAAATCGTTGTGTCCAACTTCTACTAGTATAACTATAAGAGCAATTTTAGGACATGCACAATGGCACGTCTCTCACATTAACATAATAGTCAAAAATAAAAATAGTAAAAATTAGAAGAAAAAGGTGAATGATCGATTCGTCGTAGAGAGATATGCGTTTCTTTATCAGAGACCTAGAATACATGCGTCAATTTTTGAGTGGATAATATTTCAAGAATGTTAAAATATGTTTTAAATTTTTGGGAGAGTCTCTTACCAATACTGATGGCCTTATTAAAAATATCTCACAAGGAGTTGTTAAAAAAAATTATATAATGTAAATATTATGTTGAAATCTCAAATCTCAAGTCATGCGAAAACTTGTGAATTGAGTTTTCTATGAATTTCAGATACCCATAATTAAATATTTAATATTTAAATGAGCATTTTTTGGATTGGGTTTTCTATGACTCGAATACATATATTTAAATATTTAGTGCAACATCAAAATTTTGTTGGAGTTCCCGCTCTAATTCAAAAGATATGCATTGGATAGCATGAGACAAGTCAGGCTATATGCTTGCAAGATCAAAACCAGATAGTGAAACCGAATTTCAGAATCAGCTGCCTTGGCTCAACCCACTGAAAGAAAAAAAAATTGAAAAATCAAAACCTGTAAATTTTTAGCCATTTTGTATGGCAAATTTAATCGGAGGCAATAGCAGTAAATGAAAGGCTCTATAAGAGACATATTGGGAACGATCCTAGTTGCCCAAGATGTGGTCACATGGAGGAAACAATTAATCATATCATTTTTACATGTCCTCCAGCTTTGCATATGATTTTTACATGTCCTCCAGCTTTGTAGTGATGGGTCCTCTCAACGATTCCATAAGCCCCAATGATTTTTTCTTCATAAAATCTATTACACCAATATAAATTGCCTTTTCTCAAGGGCTACTATTGGCGGAAATATGGAGGAATCAACAAGAGTTTTCCCGTGGCTTATTTGGTATATATGGAAAGCACAAAATGAAAAACTTTATAATGATCGGGAATTTTCACCAGTGGATACAACATATTTAGGTTACGGGAATGTAATGCATGGTTTCTGGCCAACGAGAAAACTGATCTAGATGGTAGTACCACATAGCTCGTACCAAAGAACCCCTAGATATGCCCATATTTACCTGTCGCGTGGGTGGATCATGGAAGAATGACGGAACCACGAGCGGAGTAGGATGGATTTTACAGCTTCAAGATGGATCAATAGATCTACTCGGCCTCCAAGGTTTCATAAGCTAATTTTTCCACAACATACTGAACTTAAGAGTTTAGTATGGGCTTTGGAATGCTTATCTCGCCATCAACGGTTCTATGATTATTTTGTTACTGATTCCCAAGAGTTTGTCAAAATGATCTTTACATCTAAAGATTGACTAACTTTTGCAGCTGAACTTAATGAGTTTAAATCCAAATTAGCGTCCTATCAGAGCGGACAAAGTGGTTTATCAACCCATAACCAGTAACAATGAAGTGGTTTTTCTTGTAAGACATGCTCGAACAAGGAATTATGTTAACACGTCGGTGCCACAACACAAGCAATTCATCCTTCGCGTGATAAAAAAAAAATATTTAATGTTTATTTTTAATTTGGGCTGAACTCTTGAGATATAATCGAGATGCTCTAAAGTATATCTGGGCCAATTAATATATATTAAAACCGTTAGAATATTTCGACCCATTGATATATTTCGGCCTAACTGCGAAAATTAAAATACTATTCTCTTATGAGTCCGCACGGAACGGCCGTGAAACACAAGGAGAGAGAGAGAGAGAGAGAGTGGCAAAGTCGTAATATAACCATTGCCTTGGGGTGTTCTCCACGCTGCTTCACGCTTTATATATACGACGTGTCTTCCTCTTGTATTTTATATCCTCAGCCACTTCATCTCTGTCTAAGCTTGGATCGTCTCTCTTTACATC
>NW_026013962.1:0-44732 GCF_020379485.1 Brassica napus | reverse complement strand
TACCGTGAAAGTGTGCCTCCAGCACAATGTGTCTTATAATGTCAAAAAAGATAAAAATGTGTCATATAGAGAAATCAACTCTTTTTTTTTTTTGCGATTTTATGAAATTAGTAGGAAGAAATCAAAAGCGGTTCCTGGTTGAACTCAATTTACACGGAAGAGAAGGATGGTGATGATGAATGACTCTCTTGTATCTTAGCTTACCTTTGGCTACTCCGTATTCTCAAACACCAAACAAACTTAAAGGCTTCAATGAATTGAGTTTTGGAAGCACAAAAGAACAAAACTGAAAGTATGATGACATCTAATGTGTCACGGTTCTCGTGTTACGTGGTATTTCATGGTAACACCCATATGTTTCTTCTTATATAAATTATCAAAAATCTCAACCTAAAGGATAAACAACCAACACATACATATAACAAATGTTTATTCACTAACGACAAGACTAAAAATTTCAAAATTATCTAATCAGAATTTTAGCTTATATGTTCAAATTCCATATAATAGTTAAATGATATGTGCTCACAAACACACACACGCAGGCTTCACAAACACGGAAGAGGATGATGATGGCTTTCTTGTATTTTAGCTTAGCTTTAGCTACTCCGTATTCTCAAAGTCCAAACAAAATTTAAAAGTCATTCAATGATTGAGTTTTGGAACCAGAGAAAGACTGAAGGTATGATGGCATCTAATGTGTCACGGTTCTTGTGTTACGTGGTATTTCATGGTATAACACACAAATGGTTATTCCTTCTAAATCACATTTAGCTCTATGTTTATTCCAAATCTACCTATTATTATGGATCAATTTTAAGTATTCTCTAACATGGATAAGTTGTAACAGCGTCGACCTTCGTTAGATTATACACTTTAATTATCCAAGTACTGTGACATTTTATTTTTAAACGGCTAAATGCATTTAATAATTCATGTATGTACGTTTATACATTTATTTACTAAAGTGTATAACATTACGCAATATAAAAAGAAATTGGACGGCGCTTTGCTGATTATTCTTTGATTAACAACTGACAGGGAACCAACTAATTAATTATGCTTGTGGGTTATTTTTTATGATTATTATGTAAACTTTGATCTAGCTATCCAAGTATTGATTTGTGGACTCGACGAAGATTTTAGCACGATCCCCGCCTCGTTTGTTGTCTCCCGCGTTACGTATCTATTATGTAATGCTCTGATATGAATATCGAATTATTTCATATCAGTTTTTAACTTTCTATTGATTCAAGCAAATTCTATTATTCAATTCGTGCTACCTATGATGAGTTTTTTTTTTAGTTACGTAGTAGTACTTTTTATGCTAAAAATGTTTTGCTAAAAATGCAAAGTCTAAGAAAAATATAGTACTCTAAATATATTTTTTTGTTTTTTTGGAAATATTATTCAATATTTACTAGAAAACAATTTAACCAATCACAAAATACTGTAGAATATAAAAGTTCCAAGAATAATTTTATTTTTTCACAAAAAGTAAAGTACCTTTATAAATAAAAACATAAATATTTTATATCGTGAGACAGGAGTAATATTACATTAATGATCATTAAGTAATAATTTTTCGAGAAAAAAACATAATTAAATGGAAAGAAAATAGATGGAGATGCTAATTAGGTGTCCCGCCGTGCAAAAGATATGGAGATCCAAGGGACTCTTAAAAATAGACACAAATTGGGATTAAGATATCTGGTTTAGTCATGGCATTAGCCAACCATTGACAACCACATCGATTCTCTTTGACTCTCTCTTGATTAACATCATAATTTACATCACAATTAGTAAGTAAAGCATAATTTAAACCACTCACCACCTCCTCCACATCTCGTCATCTTCATTCCTTGGTTGTTATTCCATTGGAATCTTTTTGGGTATTATAACGTGTGCGTTTCTTATCTATCCTCGCTTTTCATACAATCAAACCATCTTATATATATATGTTGCATGAAACATTATTTGTTTTTGAAAATACACAATTTAGTATGTAACTCATTGATTCTTTATTTCAAGATTTGTTTTGTTGTGTTTGCCGTTTTAAAGTATTAGTACTTTTCTCAAAATTAAGCTAAAATTACACTGTTTCAAAAAGTAGAAAAATCAATACTACGTTTTATCTCAAAAAGCAACACTAAGATCCATTCATATCTTAAATATGATAAAAAAAAAAAAAGTCAATCAGATATGCTAATTAGTCTGCTCTTGAGAAAGACAGAAGAAGTATTTATCTTAGTCTTGAAATGTATATATTACAGTAGAACTTCTATAAATTAATATTCGATAAATTAATAATTTTTATAAATTAATAAAATAAATTTAAATATATTGATAAAATAATAAGATATATTTTAAAAAAAATGCTATGTAAATATATGGTCCCATTAAAATTATAAATTAATAATTTTATATGTATATAATTTTTACATAAGTAAGAGCTATTATTATATTATTTGCTATATATTCACAATGAAATTATCTTTATATTTTTTTAACACTTAATATATTTTTGATGAGATTTAGTAATATTATATCTAAAACCACATTTAAGTTCTATGCAATATATATTATTATATACACCAAATAATACATTAAATTAATATAAATGTCACATTTAAAAAAATAACAATTAATATCTATATACTAAAATCAAATATTTTTCTTATCTTAGAATAAATATATCTTAAAATAAGAAATCTAAATAAAAAAAACTTTATAAATTAATAAAATTTTAAAGTCCCAATATTATTAATTTATAGAAGTTCTACTGTATTTGGTTTCTAAATCACAAAAATAATTATACATATTATTTAGCTTTCAAACTATCATTGTTCTGACCTCATGAAATTTAAGCCGACTTTACTACTAACTCATTCTATGATGGTTGAAGATCTAGGTAAATTCACAAAGATTTCATGTTAGATTCCATTGTAAACAAAGTCGTTGAGTATGTGATCACTTGGTTTTTAGAAATAACCCGACTGCAATTCGAGGTGGGTTTAACAAAATATTTTGTGTTTAGATAAAGCAGGATTTGATTCAGACATCGGTGCCAATAAAATAACTGTTAAGATTTGCACGTTGGTGTGTTCTTACATAAAAAATGTGTTTCACGTAACTCTAGAAACCAAAATCCAGCTCCATTATTGGTAGTCGATGATCAGGGGTCTAATTGTGACCAATCTATAGGTCCACGTTCTTGTGTTTAATCAAACAATAAACATCAATTTAAGTTGGTAAGTAAAGAATGAAAAGGACAAACGAAGAAGGGATTAAGAAAGGACAAAGGTTTGTAGAAGATTGCCAAACAAGCAACAACGTGGTCCTCTATGCCTCTCCCACGCACCAACCAGTCAATACTCGACTGGTGTAACTTCTACGTTTTAACAGGCAATTAACTATTTTCCCTGAACTGGAAAATCATCAGCAAATTGATTTTTAAAAATCGTATTAAAAAATAATAGAGAGTGGTGAAGTGTGAACACAAGCACCTAGAAGATCTGAGAGTCAATTCTTCTGGGTGACATGTGCAATGTGAACTGAACTGCAGCAAGACGCGTTTAAGTTTATCGTTTAATATGCTTAGCTATCATCAATATCCTGACCAAAGTGTTTAATCAAAGATTTTCGACAACACCACATTTTATTTATTCCAAGACTTGTCGGCAGTGTAGAAGAAGACTAGAAGATTTAGGTTGATTATTATGAATCACTATAAATGAGTATGAGGTTATGCCATTCATTTAAAAGCAGATAAAGTGCTTAAAGCATGTTCTTAAAAATCAAATTGTTTGTGTTATATGGAGGTTTGTAAAGCATGTTTTTAAGAAAAACTAGCCTGATTAAGATTGGCATTATGTTCATGTTCTTTTCCACCAAAACCTTTTAGCAAAAAGAAGGAATTACGTTAAGAGTTTGCAATTAATATAACAAGAAAGAAAGAGAGTCGTATACACAATAATAATTTATGTACTAGTATTTTTAAGGATGGTTGAATATTGAATGTTGTGTGCGAACACGATAAATAACACAACAAAGACTATGACCTAGTATAAGTAGGCTACTATAAAGAGAGAGAGTGACATAGCATTAAGTACATTTGGAGTAACTTCCGTGAATAAAAAATGATAAACTTATAGACTTATAGTATAAAAATCCTTTTTTACATTGAATATAATTTTGAATATAAATGCCAGTGTACTTAATGGTTTCAAAATATGTAAAACAGAGAGAATACCTTATTATAAAAAAACACATTGGTGTTCGAATATACGTTGCCACTTTCTCATATTTGATAACATTTCTGGGAAGTTGCAGTTTCTTAGCTACATCTTCCTTGCTTGTTACGACGATAAACACCAATGTTTGGACGTATGTCCGTCAAGTTATACCGTTGGAGCAACGCAATTTACAGGCAATGACAGTCTAAGCCGTCGTAGACTCATCTTTTTTAATCTTTAGCTGCAACCGAGCCCATTATTATCTGGTCCAACAACTTATTACCCGAGAAGGGATCCCATCTACGTATTTGTTTTGTACTTTGTGCACTTACTCGTAGCCCAATTTATAAGAAATTGGGTATCCGGCCCTGCTCTCTCGCACACTTTTATAAATTAGGTCTTAAGATTAATTAAATCCTTACTAATAAAAGGAACCTTTTGAGGCTCCATAGAGCGTCCACATCAGCGAAAAGAAATTCTCCCGAAAGATGACACGTGGCATAAAATATAGTTTTACATTTTAATATTACTAATTTTAAAAATTATAAATAATATGAAACATAGAGCATAAAAAATGGAAAAACTACATTGAACATATGTAAAATTACTATTTTTCATTTTTAAAAAAAGACGGCTTAATTCCATAATGTAATATTACCATTTTACATTTTTATTTTTAAAAAAAATAATATGTAAACATACAACATAAAAATGGAAAAACTACATTAAACATATGTAAGATTACCATTTTTCACTAAAAAAAGACGGTTTATCTCCATAATGTAACATTACTATTTTGTAAAAAAAAAACATTATATATAATTTCGAAAATAATAAATAATATGTAAACATACAACATAAAAAATGGAAATACTACATTAAACATATGTAAGATTACCATTTTACATTTAAAAATAGCAATAAAATGTAAACATACAACATAAAAAAATGGAAAAACTACATTAAACATATGTAAGATTACCATTTTTCACTAAAAAAAACGGCTTATCTCCATAATGTAAAATTTCTATTTTATATTAAAAAAAAAACATAAATATAACTATTTGACTATTTGTCCAAGTTCTTCTATTAAACATTGCCGTTTTACATTAAAAATGGAAAAATACATTGAGATTTAAACATCTATCTTAAAATATAAAATATAGATATTAACTAAATATAAAGTATAAGAAAGAGAAATACTCAATATATTGAAAAATAAATAATAATTAAATATTATAAATATACGAATTATATATACAATAATAAGTAAATGCACAATTTTTAAAAAATGAAAAGAGTACATTAAATATCAAACATCTATCTTAAAATGTAAAATATAGATATTAAGTAAATAGAAAGTATAAGAAAAAGAAATACACAACTTAAAAACAATGGAAAAAGTATATTACGATTTAAACATCTATCATAAAATGTAAAATATAGATATTATGCAAATAGAAAGTATAAGAAAAGGAAATACACAATTTAAAAAAATAGAAAAAGTACATTAGTATTTAAACATCTATCTTAAAATGTAAATCTATCTTAAAATATAAAATTATTAGTAAATAGAAAGTATAAGAAATAGAAATACACAATATAAAAAAAAAATAAGTAAATATATAATATAAGTAAATACCCAATTTAAAAAATGGAAAATTACATTAAGATTTAAAAATATATCTTAAAATTTAAAATATAGATATTAAGTAAATAGAAAGTATAACAAATGGAAATATACAATTTAAAAAAAAATGAAAAACGTACATTAAGATTTAAACATCTATCTTAAAATGTAAAATAGAAATATTAAGTAAATAAAAAGTACAAGAAATGGAAATACATATACAGGAAAATAAATAATAAGTAAATAATGTAAATATATAATATATGAATTATATATAATAATAAGTAAATACACAATTTTTTAAAAAAATGGAAAAACTTCATTAAGCATTAAACATCTATCTAAAAATGTAAAATATATAATATAAGTAAATACACAATTTTAAAAAATGGAAAAAGTACATTAAGATTTAAATATCTATTTTAAAATATAAAATATAGATATTACGTAAATTAAAATATAAGAAATGGAAATAAACATTAAAAAAATGGAAAAAGTACATTAAGATTTAAACATCTATCTTAAACTGTACATCTATCTTAAAATGGTAGTAAAGTTATATAAAAATGGAAATACCACATTTGACAAAAAAAATGTATAGTTTTACATCAAGAAAGTCCCTATAAAACTCATTATTCCATCAATATCAATCTCACTCTATCAAGGAAAACTTCAAAGCACTCGAGCAAAAAAATGGTTCCACCATCAACTTTTGCCGTCCCAAAAACCTTTAATGACCTTGAATGATATTTTTTATGACAACAAATTTTTTGTTAGGTGGATTCATTGTTGGGAAACCCGCAACTTCCAAAAGCCAAACTTATTCATGGGAATTGAATTGCTTTTCATAGACTCAAAGGTATTCTTACAATTGTTAATATTCATACTAACTCTTTCATGATCAAACAATTACAGTTAATAATCATTCAAGCGTTTATCCTGAAACACTTCTTTCCTCGCCGAATCAGGTATTGGTTCATGTTGGTTTAATATTGTTTTTGGTTTATTAACCGGTTTAGGATAGTCCTATTGTAATATAATTTAAGTTGGTTTTGCATATATTATGCTTAAAATTAAATAATAGTAATATTATGCTTAAAATATAATTTTAGAGAGTTTTCAAATATAGTTTAGAGAACATTATAGGTGATGAATTTAATTTATTAAATTCGTTTATTACTTAAAACTAAGTTTTTTTAAAAACATACTGAGTTATAAATATCAATGATGGATTGGTGAGTATAACATGAAGACAAAAATATAAATATTTTATTTTCAAGATAAGAAATTCAGTTACTCAATATATAATATCTTAAATTATTTTTTTTAAAATATACATAATTTATATATATAGATTAATCTTCCAAACTTAAACTATTATATTATATATGAATAATTTTTTTAAATAAAAACAATTTCTGATTAAAAAAAATAAATAAAAAAAACAAATGGTTAAACATCAATATCATCTAGATTAAGTATACGAACAACACAAATTCAAACATCACAAAAAATATTTACATAAACATTATAATACAATAATTTAATCAAAAAATACAATAAAAAATAATATTCAAAAGAATAGTTATATACTTAAATTTGAAAATCAAAGATATTTTTGCTAAAATTGTAATTACCTCGCCAAGAAGATCGACCATCTTTTTTACGGATTGATCGATTGTTAAGCATGTGGTCGATCCGAAAATACTCAGCAGTTTAATTAAATATCTAAAACATTTATTCCAACACTCAACAGATAGTTTTCCTAAATATGATAACTAGATAGCCAATAAAATTACAAAAATATTTAAATAGTAAAAAATATGTTAATTTAACGTGTTAAAATTTAAAAATAAATTTTAATTATGACATACATCTTAACATTTATATAAATATATATCATAACCTAAATATAAATAATTTAACAACTTAAATTAGAAAAATATAAAAATCCCGGGCGTAGCCCGGGTTAATCCCTAGTGATTTAAGAAAAACTATAGCAATGGCATTCCATTGGCAGTCTTTTTTATTGGCTTTTACGAAGAGTCAAGGGGTAGAAGAAGGGTAGTTTGGGTAGAAGAAACAACAATAATTGGGGTTTAGCAGATTCAAACCGGATTTCGAGTATTAATTGGTCTGGATGGGAGGTTTTATATTAAATCATTTTTCGTAATTTACTTTACTTAATTTCGAGTTAAAATTTCATATAATTTTATAAAATACCAAGAGTCTACACAAGTGTTAATTAAAATTTATTTGATATCGGTTAATCAACAACATGAACGAGGGTTTAGTAGTTGTCTAGTAAAAAGGTTTTCACTTGGTGAAACTAAAACATAAGTATGAGCGTAGTTGTTGGCGTCTAATGACCATTATATCCCTCATTTACGAAAGGGTAACAATGATAAATAAAAAAAAGGAGGCGCCTTGGTGGGAGTTGGTGGTGATGCCAAATAAATAAGATACGCATCAAAGCATTTGCCTATTCTCTCACTCTCTCGAATCTCAGATCTCTCTCTTTCGTCTGGCGGAGTCTTCGAGATCATCCTCACTTCTCTACCATGGCGTCCGCAAGCTTCGTCAAGCTGAACTCTCTCTCTTCTCCTCGGATCAGCCACCGCTCCTTCGCTCACCCCTCCGCCTCTCCTCCTCCTCGTGTCTCCTTCGCGATCCGCGCCGGTGCCTACTCCGACGAACTCGTCAAAACCGCCGTGAGTTTCCCTTCCCTCTCACTCGTACCGCCTTACTATTAGTTTAGTTTATCGCTCTCAGTTGTTAGTTTAGCGTTACACTGGATTTAAACTGTGATGGTTCTGATTATGATTCTTTCGCGTAACAGAAAACGATTGCATCACCTGGGAGAGGTATCTTAGCGATCGATGAGTCTAACGCAACTTGCGGGAAGAGGCTCGCTTCGATTGGGTTGGACAACACCGAGGAGAACCGTCAAGCCTACAGGCAGCTTCTGCTAACGACCCCTGGCCTCGGAGATTACATCTCCGGTGCTATTCTCTTCGAGGAGACGCTTTACCAGTCGACTAAAGACGGCAAGAAGTTTGTCGATTGCTTGAACGATGCCAAGATCGTCCCTGGCATCAAAGTTGACAAGGTTCTTGCGCACTCTTTTCACTAACTAATTTAATCATTTGAGTTGTTTTTTCCTCACTGTCGTATGGGTTTTATATACAGGGCTTGGTTCCCCTTCCTGGCTCCAACGAAGAGTCTTGGTGCCAAGGCTTGGATGGATTGGCTTCACGTTCCGCTGAGTACTACAAGCAAGGCGCTCGTTTCGCCAAGTGGTATGTCGTTTCCCTCAGATTTTAGAGGCTATTAGACAATTTATTTGGAATTTTTAAAAATATTTTCGTTTTAACAATTTTAGGCTATCTGCTGTGTATATTATTAACTCTTAAAAGTTTTAGGGTTTTAGGTTGATGTTTCTTCATTGTGATTATTCTTTCTATTTTTGTTGATGGGTTTGGTTATTTGAGCATGTATATGTGTTTGTTGCAGGAGGACAGTTGTGAGTATTCCTTGCGGTCCTTCTGCACTAGCTGTCAAGGAAGCTGCGTGGGGGTTGGCGCGATATGCAGCCATCTCTCAGGACAACGGGCTTGTGCCTATAGTGGAGCCAGAGATTCTTCTGGATGGTGACCACCCGATTGAGAGGACGCTGGAGGTTGCTGAGAAAGTGTGGTCTGAGGTGTTCTTCTACTTGGCGCAGAACAATGTTATGTTCGAGGGCATATTGTTGAAGCCCAGCATGGTTACCCCAGGTGCTGAGCACAAGAACAAGGCCTCTCCCGAGACTGTCGCTGAGTACACGCTCACCATGCTCAAGAGGAGAGTTCCTCCGGCTGTTCCCGGGATCATGTTTCTGTCTGGAGGACAGTCTGAAGCGGAGGCTACACTGAACCTGAACGCCATGAACCAGAGCCCAAACCCGTGGCATGTGTCCTTCTCCTACGCGCGTGCCCTGCAGAACTCTGTGCTCAGGACGTGGCAAGGGAAACCCGAGAAGATCGAGGACTCGCAGAAGGCTCTCTTGGTTAGGGCAAAGGCCAACTCACTGGCACAGCTCGGGAAATACTCAGCGGAGGGAGAGAATGAAGATGCCAAGAAAGGAATGTTTGTCAAGGGTTACACCTACTGATTTGTTTTAAATTTGGTCCCAACTTGAAGAGATCTTAATAAGGACCTTTGTTGTCTCTTTCTGAAGTTTTCTCCTTTTTTGTTTTGGTTTTATCTTTGTTCAAACCCATGAGAAAGAAACTCACAAAATGACGATGATATGTATGTGAGAAACTCTAAATCTATATTTCCTCAAGATTTCAAACTACTTGGTTAGTTAACACAGCAAGTACAGTCTGTAAGATGAGTGGTTAAACAGATTACGTTCTGTTTCTCCGACAACCTTTGTGTATAAACTGGTGTTATTAGATGGGGTTCAGTATAGTAGATAAAGTTGACCACTCTGAGTTTTATGTTGACAACAAGCTCTCTCTCTCTCTCTGTCTCCTTCTAACGTTTTGTCTCCTTCTAACGTATGTAATTTTATACAAGTGGCAAGGCAGCATAGGCAAAGCTGAAAAGATAGGTTCGTAACAATGCAGCTTCACTATGAAATAACATACATTTCACAGGGTCATTAGAGACTTGTTTTACATACCAAAGGAACAAAATAAAACAAAGAGATTAATGGTCCAATCACTTGAGAAGAATGGCCTGTTTCAGCAAAAAAAAAGAAGAAGATATCACCAAGTTTGAAATCAGTTTACAAAAATAAAAGAAAGCATAGATGCAAAAATGGAGACTTACGGGGCAACACGCATGAGATCTCATTCCCTGATGAAGCTCAGGGGCTGATATTAAAAGCTTCATGGGACGGTATTCACCTGTCTGAGACTGTCCTCTATTCTCTGCGTAGCATATAACTTCTCGCTCTCTCAGGTGCTCAAATGCCTGTTATGCCAACAATTTTAGATCACCACCACATTCAAACATTTACATCTCATCTGAGCTATACACTTACCCGCAGGCAGACATTTTGCGTGTAGTAATCCGAGGTTTGAAAAGAATCATGTATCGTCTTATACTCTGGAAACACACATGGAATCCCAAGTCATTTTCACAGTGGCGCAATCTGCAATTTTTCCCCAAGCTAAAGTAATAGATTACCTTTCATCACACAAATGAAGTTGTATGAGCTCTGCTCTTTCACTTCTACCCTCCTCATGCATACCAAAAGATATAGCTCCAGTATGGAACAATCTGCTCAACAGAGTTAATGCCAATCGATTTAATTATCTTCCCGAGGAAAATGTATAAGCAAAACCACAGCTTAGCAGAACATATTCTGTCAGTAAGTCGAGTGTCTAAATTCTTCTCCAGTTGGCTTATCGTACCTCTAACGGCTTCCAACTTTGGTTCCCTTTGCATACTTGAAGTTTTCAAGAGAGAGGAGGCCAGATTCCAAATTCATTGAAGAAACAGCACGGAATCTAATATCAAGAGATCGCCTCAACACAAAGAAAATGATATTATTTTAACAAGAAGAAGCTCATACTGTTAAATGAAGAACTTACATAAACTTCAGCAAACTGTTGACAGTAGAATTGACATTTAAAAATGTACTCAGCATGTCTTTAAATCTCGTGTCTGATGTTATATTCTGCACATTAACTGGAAAGTATCAGTTCTTCAGAACAAGAACGACATCATTTAAAAGCTAAGAATGGTACAGTACTGATTGGACGTGGATATTAGGACCTTAATCTTTTCACTGAACTCAGAAACGTATCCACTGGGGAAGCTTGAGTCTGCTGGTAGAGATAGCAGGTGTTGCAATAAACTGAAAAGATAATCCGATTAACAAAACAAGTTCATTGGAAGATAGTGTTTTGCTCATGACAGAAAAGAAGCTGCTCATTACCTGTCAACTTCTTCTTTAGATGGAGGAAGAAACAATATCTTTCTGTGTGAAAAGCGAGATCTCACCCTTTTCTCCAGAAGTTGGTCAGTGTCCTGTGGTGAGAGATTGTATATTATAAGATTTTGAACCACAGTAGTAGTGTCAACAACTACCACAGTCTGATACAGTTATAGAATGATAAATTTACAAGAAATAATCTGAAACAGCGAAGCCATGCTCATACCAGTCGAGAACTAATACCGATGACAACAGCTTGTGATGTTACAGACTGCATAGCATCTAGCAAACTGTACAGCAACCGTTGCTTTCCCTATATATAACCAAATTAAAGGATGAGTGGAGAGAAAGCAACAACTTACAAGTCCTTATCTCACTAAAGGTTCTGCGCTACCACATAATCTTAGGGTGACCTCTATGTTACTAGGCGAAAAGTATAATTTTATCATAGGGGAAACAAGTTACAATACAAATAGCAAGTTAAAAGGATTCAGAATCCTTGCCTGTGCAAACATGTCAAAATTCATCAAGCACAAAGATGATTGTGTTATGTGCTAGTCCACATTCCCTGAAAAATCTCTATCAGTTTGTCTGAGTTGAATATCAATATCAAGACAGCCAAAAGGCTCTTTGATGCCAACGGTAAATATACTCACCGCAGCATGGCTATAATGAACTGCGAATTTTCATCAAAAGATGCCTGAACAGTTGGAAAGAACAACGCCATACCATTTTGGAGAAGAGCAGGTGGTGTTCCATACACAACTGTCTAGCAGTTTCCTAAAAAATCAACATAAGCCAGTGAATATCATCACCATTTAATCTAACATGAACTAAGACTATAAGTAAAACCCTTGTATGTGATGCACAGAGCAAAGAATAAACATCATTTCAGAGTGAATACTGAAACATTTAAAGGAAGGAACCCATAGATAAAGTTTACTAAGCTACCAGACCTTAAACGCACAATTATCATCACTATGCAAGAGTCCCATTCAGTCTGATCTGCATCAACAAAAGCTGATCTAGTTAAAACAAGATGGAGATAAGATTATTCCCAAAGTAGATACACCATATACTAAATCACACATACTACTGTGATTGAATCAGGATACTCCTCCAGTAAATCACCAACAACGAGATCCAACACCTGAATTGTTTTTAACAAATCAAACGCCACAAGAGTATAAAGAAGCAACACTGAAGGAAGGAGCATTACAGCAGCTTTTCCAGAGCCGCGAGTACCCAGCAAGCAAGATGGAGTTGTTGATAGAATTCGATACAATGAACTTCAACTTGCTTAAAAAAAAAAGAGAGAGAGTTTTAAATTTAGGGTTAAGCGAAATGAATCCAATTTACGGAATTTTCAGACAGAAGTGAAGCAATTGAAACCTGTAGTTGCTGTCTGAGGAAGCCGAAAGTGGTCTGAAGATAAAAGTATGATCGCAGAGCCTCCCGCGATTCAGATTTAGGGATTCCTCCGCCGGATTCTATTTGCTCATCAGAAAAAGCTGGGAAACTGGCGGGAAACTGACTCACCCCTCTCTCTCTCTCTTCAGTGAAAGTTTATGGGCCGGTGATGGGCTGACCTTCCTCAAACGCGGTCGTTTTCTAAATAATTATTGACGGAAAAAGAGGAAATGAATTGGGTTTATGGGCCGTGATGGGGCTTAGTTTCCTCTACGATGTCGTTTTAAATAATTTAGAGTTTGTGAAGGAAGTGTTGACAGACAAAAGGATTGGGTTTTGTAAATTTCATGAGGCGAAGGAAACTCAAGCTGGAACTAGAACCAATCGTTTTCTGACGCTCTTGCAAGCAAACGAGAGGACTGATTCTGGAGTTGAAGACAGAGAGAAGAGATGGGCAGCACAAGCACGAGCTCTGCTGCTCTAATCCACCATTTCCGCCTCACCAGTCCCGACATGTGTTCGCCTCGAAAGCGTCCCTACACTATAAACTTCTGCAACTCGTGGAAGGAAGGTGGACTCCGACACGGTCTAACGCAACGGTGTAGCAAAGGCTTAATAAGACCGGTGGTTCGCTTCTCGGCTCTAGATGAAAATTCCGGCGATAGACCAACGGAAACTACTCCTAGCCTTGTCTCTGCTGTACAAGACAGACCAGGTATGTTAAAACTCATGTTTTTTTTTTTATGTATTGTCGGATGAATCAAGGCTTGTCATTTAATTTAATAAACTCTTCTTTAAATTGTGTAGATGCATCCTTTGAGCAAGAAGAGAAAGCAAGTCCCATCTATGAGTTTCTCTATCCAGATAAAGAGGAGCTTCCTGATGACAAAGAGATGACTATATTCGATCACCTGGAGGAGCTCCGTGAGAGAATATTCGTCTCTGTTTTGGCTGTGGGAGCTGCTATCACCGGATGCTTCGCCTTCTCCAAAGATCTAATAGTGTTTCTTGAAGCTCCTGTCAAAAACCAGGGTGTGCGGTTTCTTCAGCTAGCTCCCGGCGAATTTTTCTTCACAACTTTAAAGGTCAGAGACACTTGGACTCTATAGCTTACTCAAATGAACGAGAAAGATGATTTCTTTCTCTCTTTGTTTTGTTGTGGTGCAGGTCTCTGGTTATTGTGGGCTTCTACTAGGGAGTCCAGTGATTTTGTATGAGATCATTGCTTTTGTACTTCCTGGTCTGACACGAGCTGAGAGACGGTTTCTGGGGCCGATTGTGTTTGGTTCCTCCTTGCTGTTCTATGCTGGACTTGCCTTCTCCTACTGGGTGTTAACCCCTGCAGCCTTGAACTTCTTTGTTAATTACGCAGAAGGGGTGGTTGAATCTCTGTGGTCTATCGACCAGTACTTTGAGTTTGTGCTAGTTCTTATGTTCAGCACGGGACTGTCTTTCCAGGTATGTGGCAGTGAGAATGTATCAATATACATGTTCTTAAATATACATCTTCACCTGGAGGTTTGCTCGTTGTTGGTTTAACAGGTTCCAGTAATTCAGTTACTCCTGGGACAAGTAGGGGTGGTGTCGGGAGATCAAATGCTTTCGATATGGAGATATGTAGTGGTGGGTGCGGTGGTTGTTGCAGCTGTGGTCACGCCCTCGACAGACCCAGTCACTCAAATGCTCCTAGCAACGCCGCTTCTGGGGCTATACTTGGGTGGTGCCTGGATGGTCAAGCTCACAGGTCGGTGAGGAACTTGGCTGTTCAAAGACACACAATAAAATAATCATGTATCTTGTAGTGTATACCACTTTCCGTGCAAGAGACCACAGTTTGGTGCCTAAAGTGTTCATTTGAATCTTCATTTTCTTTGAATGTACATATTTAGCAACCAGAAACGGGCAAAGAGGTTGAGGGGAAGGGTATTTTTACGTGGTGGTATATCAAATCAAAAACCAAAATTAGATGTTATTTTAGACTGAAACTTAACTAAACATGTCTAATTTCAGACTTTTTCAGATCGTCGTACAAAAAAAATTACTTATTTGTGTATATATTCACATAGTTTTCTATTATAAAACAACAAAACACTTCTTTGAAAAGAAGAATTACAATGTCATCGTCCAAATTTGCTATATTTTGTGGTGTTCCTGTTTCTTTTGTTAGTCTTCATAAAGGTATGTCATTTAAGTTTAGGTTTTGTTCGATCATTTATCATTATAAACATAATCATATCCTTCGTGAGATTTTTAAATTGTTTTTCTTTATTTTCTTTTATATAGGTTTAACCTCAAGAAATCTTTTAGCAGAATCACTATGCACGCCAACACCATTTGGTAGTTGGTACTGCAAAGAATTTGGACTTAAGACATATAACGTGCCTTAAGAACGAAAAGAAATGTGAAGAATTTTGTGCTGGGAAAGGAAAAGTGCCATATTATTGCACGGAAACTCTTTCAGTTTCTAAAAGAAAACAAATATTATTATAATTATGTAAATATGTTTTCAAATAATAAAACCAATTAATAATGCAAGTGTGAATTGGAGATTTTACATGTATCTCAAAATTTATGTAAATATGTTTGAGAACCTCTAATCAAATAGTAATTTTTATTGAAATTCAGTCTTAATATGATTTTGTTCATATATATTTTCCTTACTTTAAAATTCATATATCTATACTATTATTTGCGAAGTAAATTTTTGGAATCGAGCTCTCACGTTAAAAGTTAGAGCGGTTAATATCTATAATACCCTTAATGAATTTTCTAAATAATTAATTATATAATCAAAAACGAATTTTAATTAATAATATTAACTTTTTGGAAAATAAGATAATTCTTATATATTGTGTTGTTATCTTAAAACATATTTTTCAATTATAAAATTTAAAAATAAACTATAAAACAATTATAATAAATTCAGTGGTTAAAGTCAATGTTATCTTTAATAAATTTTAATTAATTATACTATTATTTGCGAAGTAAATTTTTAGAATCGAGCTCTCACGTTAAAAGTTAGAGCGATTAATATCTATAATACCTTTAATGAATTTTATATATAATTAATTATATAACCAAAAACAAATTTTTATTAATAATATTAACTTTTTTAAAAATAAGATAAGTCTTATATATTGTGTTGTTATCTTAGAACATATTTTTCAATTATAAAATTTAAAAATAAACTATAAAACAATTATAATAAATTCAGTTGTTAAAGTCAATGTTATCTTTAATAAATTTTAATTAAACATATATATTTAATTAGATTTTTGTCATATATATATATATATATGTTTGATTTAATTTTTTTGAAAACATAACTAATAAGTTATTATGATGGTTTTTGAATTAATAGAAAATAAACTAATAAATATTTGTTAAACGATTAAGCCCGCATATGCGGGCAAGACACCTAGTTGAACTATTAAATAAATAAACATTTGATTTTAAAAAAATAAAATAAAAAGACTGTAACTTTATTTGATTATTGTATATTGTTATAGTATATATTTTTATTTTATATACATATCTTTTCTATTTAATTATATCAAAATATATAATATTTTCCCTACTTTTTTGTAACTTGTAAACATACGAATTTAATTTGACAAATAATTTATGTCAACTAAATCAAATAAATATATATATATATATATATATACGTTATTAAAACACTAACCCTAATTTCCAATTGGATTTTGACATTCATCAATGGTTATTTATAAAACCTCAAACCATTTTATTGGTATTAATTTTAGTACTTAGGATTTATATTTGAATTCTTTTGTTGTATATGTGCCAATGGTGGACGTAGTGATAGTTTTAGTTTATGTGATCAGATGCCAAAGTTTGTCTTGGTTGAGCTGCTGCGTTCCGGACTGTTCGACGACCAGATTCCCCTCTGAATGGTGTGCTATGTAGGTTAAACTTAGTCATTGTGGTATGTGTTTTACGTCGAATTATTCAAAGGTTTTTATGTTGAATTGCCTCTCCTTCTAGCGCCAAATAATGGGTTACGATTTTGATAACATACTTCAGAAGAAATCTATATAAATTGATGATTTGGTGTGAAAAGTGCATGATTTATTGGTAATACGAGTAGAATACAACTATGAATACAAAGGATATCTAAGAACAAGAGAGTATGATTGTATTTGAGAGTTTATGTTTGCATTTTGAAGAATGAATTTGGGTCTGTTACTTCTTGTCTTTGGCATTTCTTTTATAAGTGTGCCACAGATAGATCGTAGCGACCATATAATTTCCACTGAATACTATATGTTTTCATGAGTGTATTTAATGCTTTGATCTCCGTTACATTGTGATATGAATATGTCTGCTCTGTATGTGCCGTCTCGAGTTTGGGATGTACATTAAACCTCTAGGGGCCTATTATCTTCTTTTGAACGTTAACCGAATTCTTGGAGTGAATATGGAATGGAATGGAATCATTTTTGAATGTCCTTTTTTTTCATTTCTTTTAATTTACAAAAAAAAATTTCTGTTTTTTGGATTACGTTTGGGTGAGAAAAGATTATATGGATATCACAAAAACCAAAACACATCTGATAAAATTAATAGTATTATTAATAAATTTTCTAAAGAATGATTCAAATAAAAGAATCATATCACACGGATCTCACAATAACCAAAACATTTTTTTTTGACATCTAACCAAAACAGTTATATGATAAAATTGATTTTGTTTTAAAAGATGAGATATAAGCACTGCACTGATTTAAATAAAAGGAATATACCACACAGGTTAGACAATTTATCTCGAACCATTTGGGTTGTTCTCCGGGTTCATGGCTCTTATTAGATTTGAGTTTTTAAAATGCAAATACACAGCGAAGAGAAATGCCACAAGTAATTCAACACAATGTTTAAGAGTCTTTGTGCTAACAATGGTTGCACAACATTTCAGTTCTGATTGAGGGTGTGTGAATTAAACAACCACTCTCTAATGCCCGTCCACATTTTCACTTGTCTATGTTGTCAGTCATGTTTATGATGCCCTCTCCTTCGCCTCGCTCCATCATCAGCCTCACTTGAAGACTCTGCCCAACGATACCTTTTATGCTCCCTTCTCTTTCTATTCTTCCGTCTAACCTCTGAGTCTGAGTCGCTGGAGGCAGCTGAACCTCTGTTGTGCCTATGTTTTCTTCTTCCTCCTCCTATCTCTTCCTCGCTATCACTTGAAGTAAACACCTCACCGTGCCTGTGATGCTTAACTTGTCTTCTTCTCACGTCTTCGTCATAGTCATCATCAGAAGTCTGTCTTGAGCTATGAGACTTGTACCTCCGGTGGTGCCTTATCTTCATCCTGAGCTCATCCTCTGATCCGCTCTCATACTCATCACTGCTATCATCTCTTGAACTTGAGGATCTCTTCTTATGCCTCCTGGATCTCCTATCTTTCCTCTTATCACTGTCATCTGAATCAGAGTGCGCATGCCTACGGTGCTTACTGTGAGTTCTCCTCGACTTTCTTCTCACATCAGTGCTACTATCACTTTCAGAGCTAGACTCAGACGCAGCCCTTTGTCTTCTTCGCTTTTTTGACCTCTTGTCTTTGGTTTCAGCAGCCTTGACAGCCGCCTCAAGCTTCTGCTCCCATTTCAAAGGAGCTTCCTTCTTCTCGAGAATTTGCCTTTTCTTCTCCTCCACCATCTGCATGAACTTCTTGCAGTCCATTTGGAACGAAAAACCAGCTGAAAATCTGCATTTTGGTATGAATAGAACCAAAGGTGCATCTCACAAAAGAGAAGGAAAAAAAAAAAACAATGTTAGCTCTTCCATCAACACTCAATTAGGCTAAACAAAAACAATCGGGCAACCTAACGAGTTCACGAAGAACAATCAAGCCAAAGAACAGAGATTGACCAGGATGATGATATTGATAAAAAAAACTCATACAAAAATATAGAATTCCAATTTAATACTCCCTCCGTTTTTTAATATAAGTCGTTGTAGAGAAACTTTTTTTGTTCCAAATTATATGTCGTTTTCGGTTTTTTATGTAAAATTTATTAGTAATTAATGTTACATGACCAATGGTAATATATCTTTTATTTTTCTATTGGTTCAATTGTGATTAGGTAAATAATTAATGATGTTTTTGTTTAGAAAATATAAGAAATTAATGATTTTCTTAATCTACGTGAATATCTGTAAAACGACTTATATAAAAAAAAAGGAGGGAGTATATGCAAAGATTTAAAAGCTTTGAAACTAGTGCGTTGACTAAATATGAACCAAACTTCTTACCTGAGGTATTATTAGATTGGCCTAAGAGGAGAGCAAAGCTGCGAGGGCCAAGACCGACACACTCAATAACGGATCTGCAAAAGAGGGGGAGTTACTACTAAATCATCCCAAGAATCAAAGATACTTCTAAACATATACAAAATCTACAGGAACAAGAGGCGACCCTATGGAAAAGATGAATAAACAACAAAGTCGAGTGGATCGGAGAATCCACGACAACATAAAACAAAAAAAGGTATTAGGGCGAAATTGAAATACAGATTTAAAAGATCGGTCAACTGTGAACGTGATTTAAACTAAGAGATCTGAAATCTGAGAGAACTTACCGTAAGGAAAGGAACAGAGAGGAGAAGGCAAACACGCTAGGGCTTCGACTCTCTCTCTCTCTCTCTTTGCTCTTTTTCGGGAATGTTCTTCGACAGGTTTTGTCTGGAATTTAATATCCCCTGTTCCGTATATATGTATATATACCCGAGTTGTGTTACGTGCCGTTTGTGTATAAATCCGAAACACATCGTGTCGTTTATAAATAAAAATTAAGCACAGCTTGCCGTTTCTTTACGTCCCCCCCTATCTAATAAAAATCTCTACTCACTTCCGATGGGCTCCTCTGCGTAATAACTACATCGCTTTCACCTTTAATCAACTTATGGTACAATAGCATTCCATCTTTTTTTTAACTACTGATCCTGTTCAAACTTTCATTCCAACAACTGTTGAAGACAAACAAAACCGTACAGAAATATATAATCGCATTCTTCTTTTCATTTATTAGGCGTTAATCAAGTGTCCCAAACTCAATAAAGGTTTCCTCCCACCAGACAACAACAAAGGACTTGCAAGCTTTAATGTAGAAACAAAACCAAGAAGGAACCAGTTGCAACCTGGTTTGCAGTAATGTTCAGTATCCAGTGCATTTTATATAAACCCTTGAGAAAGAAAAAAAATACAAAACACAAGACTCAATACTCCAACTTCTCTTCATCATTTTAGTTCCGCAAACAGCTTAGGTCCGACCTGCATAGTCAACAAAACGATATTTTTAGAATGAAACTTTAGGTGTAAAGATAATCTCTCCATTCAAAACACTTACACATTTGTCAACACATTGCCAGTAGTCAAAATACTGCCCAGTGCAATGTTTGTGTCCAGACTCATCACCTTGGACCCTCTTAACACACGCCTGAACCCACAACCGAAAACAAGGTGTCGTCAACCCACAACGTTTATGTCGAAGTATTACACACTAGTGTCTGGCAAAACAAGGTTATGACAAATGACTGCTAAGTTGTATACGTATATTCACCTGATATTCAAGTAGTGGCTTCACACATTTTGGTTTACAAGATTCCTCGAGACACTTTTTAGGATCAACAACTTCTACATCCGCCCTGTAATCATCAGAATCACACCATATAGTAGGATGGAACATCAAATATTAGATAAGCAAACTAAACCAACTAGCTATATAATACGTTCAAAACTATAACAGAGCGTCCTTGAGTAGAGCTGTTAAAGGATGAAGCTAAAGTTCCCCCATTTTTACTAAACAACTCTTCCAAATATATGCAAATAAAGAGAGCTATTGGCTACTAGTCAACAATAGAGAATGTGTTACAAAGACATGTATAACTTCCAATTGCAGATTACGATCTGGACCCATCAATATGAGCTACAATCTTAAGGGATAATAAAGATTACTCAATTCTAACATATAAGAGAGCAAGAGATGCAGTCAATGGAGAAATAAGAAACACACAAATGTCAACAATGGGCATTTCTGAGATCAATATAATATGTAAATTGATAGTATGATTATAACCCAGATGATTCCTTGCAGAAGAAGGAACTTACATGGTGAAATTAGAAAGAAAGGATCGCAACCTTCGCTGAGAGAAGAAAAATGATAATTATTCCCATCAGAGAAGATCAACGTACGATTAGATCGTTAAAGGGATATGCTTTTATATGATTACACGAAACGAGAATTCAATGACATTACCTGACTGATCGCCAAATGATGGATGAACCCTAAATGTTGTAATTCGATTTCCCCCAAATCTCATCGCTTCCACGCTGTATAGTCGCCGCTTCGGTTACAGTACGGGTGGGCCTTCAACAGATCAGCTTATATTAGGCCCATTAAGCCCATAAGGTTTAAAATAACAGACTCAACTCAGTTTCCGTAACCAACTCGTAACCGTTGCTTCATCTTTCTTGCTTCTTTCAGCTCAATTTCACAACAATGGCGATCGTTAGTCTCACCTCCTTCGTTCTCTTCGCACTCATGCTCTGTCTCCCTCTACCTTCCGTCGCAGTCCCATCGGAAGAGCTGGAGATAGCCATCTCAGTCCTCCGTGTAAGAGGCCGCGCTCTATTCGCAAACGCCATCACCACCTCCGATATCCTCTTCGATCTCCTCTCCGCCGAGTCTCTCACCCTCCTCGTCCCCACCGACGCCATGCTTTTCGACCTCGACATGAGGTACTCTCTCCCCATGTACATCTCCACCCTCCGCCTCCACGCTTTACCTCTCCGCCTCACGATTTCCGAGCTCCGATCACTACCCAACGCCTCCTCCGTCCCGACCTTCCTCCCATCACACTCGCTCCTTCTCACTAAGCCTTCTTCTTCCGATTCGGTTTATCTCGACGGCGTCGAGGTTTACCTCCCAGGTCTTTTCAACGACCAGCATATCGCCGTCCATGGTCTCGCTAATATTCTCCCACTCAGCAGATCGCGTTGGAATGACATCGAGAACCGCGCCTTTGCTTTGCCACCTATGGTTGATTCGCCGGCATATTCGCCGTCATATTCGCCTTCATATTCGCCGGCATATTCGCCGTCATATTCGCCATCGCCAAGGAGCACGTGGTGGATTTCACCGTCGCCAGAAGATTACATCGAGTTTTTTGGCCGTACACCAGCAGAGCCGCCGCGGATTGGGGAGGTTCCAGTTTCACAACCGCCGTTGGAAGAAGATCTGATCGTTGGTGACGGGGATTCTTGGACTACCGGATTCTGATGGACACGTGGCCTTATCTTACTGGACCATTAACTTTCTTGCGCCCAATTCGAAAGATTAATAAAATGCAAAGACGCTTTTTTGGGTTTTGTAAATTTCATAGGAAATGTATGTAGACGTGTGTGAACAGTTATTGTGTTGGATTGAATTTCAAATAAAAAAGTACATATTTCTGATGATAATATTTACCGTCGGTTATACAAAATCAAGATTGCTGAAAACTGCTAAAGTTTGTTTCTTTTCAGTAAATCAGGGAACATTTTGATATGTAGCATCTACATTTGACTGAAACAAGTGCTAATTACTCAAGTGATTAGTGACTTCAGTAAACAACATTGTTGCTTTTCCAAATATTTGCTTGTACAAAGGAAACAAAAACACACAAAACTTCCAAGATGGATCCTTTGTTCCGTTTTTTTACCACTTTTGGCTTTGGAACTTCTAACTTTTTCTTTTGCAACTCCTCCACACAGTTTCGGGAGTGGTCAGTAGAATTTATATGTTACACTTTGAAATTAGACGCTAAGGCCATCGAAACCACATTGCTTGTAAATCAAAGCTTGTTTCCTTGGACTAATGCCTATCCCGCAATTCACAGAAACCTGCCAAAAAACACATCACTCTTTCGCATTAAATGAAAGTTTAAAGACTTTAAAGTCTAATAGAATCTTTTGAGCTGGTTGATTAGAGAAAAATGCAAAGTGCAGACGTGGATCCTAGAAAATATCAAAAGTGAAGAGGAAGCAAAGGCCAAAAGTGAAAGCAGAGTGGGACTAGTGGTGGTGGTCGGTGTAAAGGAATCTATTACTTAACTACAAATCCTTCCTTTCCTCTTTTTTTCACCCGCAGTTTATTTTTCAACTGTTTGCGGTAATTTCTATTTTCTCTGTGTTCACACTAACAACACAGATCCGACAATGGAGACAAGAACTGAACAGAAAGAAGAAAAGATGAAGAACCTGAACGCCTGGGGAATCGAAGTTCATCACTCGGATCTTAGCACTAACGTCTCCACGAACCGTAAGCTCGACTCGATCATTCAACGAAGCGTCTCTAACCAGATCAGCGGCGTTACCTTGCATAAGATTAACTCTATCCACAGCAATCGTAGCCTCCACGTTCCTCGTACTGTGCGCGTCCTGGTAGAACCCCGCCACCGTCGCTCTCCCGAGTGGCAAGCCTTTGTACAGCACCGTGAAGCTGGACTCACCGTACCTGATCCCGACTTTGTTCGGGTTCCCGGCGGTGAATAGCATCCGGATTGTGAAGGAGAGTGAGGCGGTGGTCGGATCCAAGACGCTGGGGTTGGGGTTATCTAAGGAGGTGATTCCCATGTTCATTACCGCCACTTGCTGTAGATCGAACTGTGGTTTCTTCGGCTTCACCGCTAGTATCACGATCAGTACTATTGCGAGCACGAGGAGTGCTAGGAAAGCGAAGAGGAGGAAGAGGCAGCAGCAGCATCCCTTGAGTGAGGCTGATGAGGAGGAGGAGGAGTAGCTACGGTAATACGGTTGCTGATGCCTCGCCGTGTGAGAAGGAGGAGGAGGGACGTGATGACCGGTGTGGCCGTTGAGACTGGGTCTAGAAGGAGGAGGAGGAAGAGGAGGTTGGTGATGATGACCGGTGTTGCCGTTGAGACTGGGTCTAGAAGGAGGAGGTGGAGGCATAGTAGGTGAAAGCAAGAAGCTCTCTCTCCCTTCCCTGTCTCAATGCAATGGAGGTGTTGAGAGAAAGAAAAGACAGAGCAAAAGAGAGAGAGACTTCCGCGTCAGGACAGTGTTGACACGACTTAAATATACGATTATTGACCACAATAAAATAAAAAAACAAAGGCAAATCTCAGTTTCTCTTACACTTATCACCAACATACCTCAGTTACAAGTAGGCTTTGAATTTATGAACCGTCCCGCTTCGCACCGCAGTTAACAGTAACAAAATTTTTTACATATACCATATATCTATATGTTTTTATAACTGTTAAAAACTGCACCGCAGTTAAACCGCTTGTCTTGCACCGCTCAAACTGCAATTACCATTCGGAACCATAGATTAAAATGGGATGCGGAATGAGTTTAAGTTGCACAAAAAAGGTTTGCATGATTCAGATGTTGGAGCCGAGAATGGTTCGTCAAAAATGATAATTGAGTGTATATGCAACACTCAAATTGAGAAACTGATTCCATGTGGCGAGAAACAGAGGCTTTTATGTACTAGAAAACAAAATGAGGATAGAGACCTCAAATACAAACACGCAAATCACTCTTCTTTTGTTACAGATAAATATTGTGTAAAATCAATTTGGCTGCTTTGTGCT
Source organism: Brassica napus (assembly GCF_020379485.1). Lineage (NCBI taxonomy): Eukaryota > Viridiplantae > Streptophyta > Magnoliopsida > Brassicales > Brassicaceae > Brassica > Brassica napus. The sequence continues at coordinate 19,910 of NW_026013962.1, read as the reverse complement.
AAAGTTGACCCTGATGCTAAAAGACACCTATATTTACTTCTCTGGACTTGTGATCAAGCACAGATGTCACCCTTTTCTTTTGCTGACTCTCTCCCTCATTCCCTCTTATCCTCTTCTTCCGTGTCCGAGCCCGTATTCTTCTCTAAGCTAATATCACCATCTTGCTTCCCCCCTGTCAGACATTGAACTTCCTCGTTAGCAACCATTTCACATACAGGTACAATACATTGAGTCACTGGCATCTAGCAAAGACTTACACAAGGCTAACACAACATGCTCAGCTGGAACAGTTTTTAATTTCAGCAAGTAAGCTCGTAGAAACCATACCTTTGAGAGTTCTGCGACGGGGTCCAGAGAAAGCAAATAATACATAGCAACACAAATGCAATAACATCCCAGAATGCAGTTATAGTCTAAGCAGTCTGCCATCTCTCACTGAATGGGTCTGTTGCTTAGAAATACACCTGGAGGGGACAAATTATGAGGCAAGCTGGATACATTCCAAGAAAGAAGGAGCTTTTTTTTTTTGCTAGCTTGATTTCCACACCAGTTTTAGTTCATACTAAATAATATATTTTCAAGAGCGCATTGACCAGCAATTTCCTCAAGTAAGATTTGAGTTAATACAGTTTACAGTATACTACATCAGATGTCACATCAGGCTAGACAGGAATGTACCTCATACACTATCCAAGCAACAGAGGCAACAACCAAAACAGTAAGAGCATTTGAGAACTTCCTGTAAATATCCAACTTCACCGAGGTCCTCTTCATCTGCATAAGATTCCATTCCATCACAAAGAAGTTGATAAGCTAATCTGCTGAATCTTGCCTGAAAGCCTTATAGCTTACAGAGTTGCTAACTTGGAAAGAAAGAGATACCTGTAACTGTTCCAGTGTTTTCGAAAGGGAGGTAAAGATCCACAATATGAGAAACGCATCGAGGAAGGCATCAGTCAGGACAAGGAAAAGCTTTGCTCTTCCAGAAACATTCTCAGCTATATCAAGCATCCCAGAAGCTATGAAGTAAGACACTCCAACAAGGAGCACCAAGAGTGGACTTAACAACCCCAAATCCCATCGAAACACATAGTATGAGAATCTGTGACACAGTCTTTCTGAAAGCACCAACTACAACAACCCATGTAGTAAGTGCCAAAGGCCTCTAGCTATAGAAAAATCAAAAGAATCACCAATCTAAACTCAATCCAAGCTTGTATATTTGAATATGATAACAAGAAGATATTGATTACACTCTTGAATCTCAATTTGAGTAACAGCTGGCCTAACCCAGACGATACACTCCTCAAGACCTGAGTCTCAATCCAAATCCAAAAGCTAACCGGATTGTAAAAGACGGCTCTCTCTTTTCAGGGATAACAGCAAACCCTCTGCTTCAACTGAAAGGTTTACTCAACTCTGATGACTGAGCTTACATGTCACCAAGCCTCATCCCAGTGCTGTTGAAATTAGCATAATCCAAGTACCAAAAGACCATCTCACGCAATCCAAGAACCATAACCACTGTTATGCAATGCTGCTGAAGCGGCAATATAGATCTCTGGCCACCGTAAGCTGAACCACCGATGTTGTTACGATCCGAGGCCTCAAAAGATCACAGCTTGGACTAACCCGTTATTGCGTTGCTTACATGATGCATCGTTTGTTCTCCAGAGAGTGATGCTCTCGAACCTGTAAGAGACCTAGTGAGGTTTACATACACTCATACAGCACATGAAAAGTTGAGAATGTAGAAGAGGAAAATGGTTAAACTAAGAGGCGAAGATTCCTTCGCTGCCGCCGTAGAGGAGGAGAGAGTTACCGACACCGTGGAAGGGGCTGTGATGTGTATACGTGAGCGGAGGATTCTGCGGTTTTGAAGTGGAAAGAGAGAAGAAGCGGGAAGAAGGAGGAAGCTTTGTATGCCGGAGAAGAACGTATCTGCTGAGTTGGACCCACTATTCATATAAGTTTGGGCCTTAATGGGCCTAAATGATATATGCGGCCCATTAAATACAAATACAATAGTCAATGCTAGTGTCTCGAATTCGATCTAGCGAGAGAGAGGGAGGCTGAGAGGGACGAGTGGAAGAACCGGTCTGCATCGCCGCTCCTCAGGAACAGTTGGAATTCCACGACTGAGTGAAATCTACCCGCGTATAGACAAAAACCACATCGGATTAGATTGGAGTGTCGGAGAGACGGAGACTTGAGCAAAGTTCCGAACATTGAGGGACGCCGTCTGATTCTTGTGTAGATCAGATCCACCCACAGGTTCGTAGATTCTGCAACCTTCCTTTTCTCTTTCTACTTCATCTGTGCTTTCTCTTTCTACCAACAAACCCCCTTCTATTTGGAGAAAAGTTGTAGACTAATTCGAACTTCGTATTAGTTCCAAAGTTACAAGCTTTGATGTCCTCAAATCTTTAAATTGGTGTTTCTGACAAAGCAATGTCTTTTTCTTTGTGTTCATAGCCCTGATGGAAGCAGACAACGGAGGGACCAATTCTAGTCATGCTTCAAAACAACGCTTGCGTTGGACCCATGAGCTACATGAACGCTTCGTTGATTCCGTTGCTCAACTTGGTGGCCCTGATCGTGAGTTTCCCTTTTCTTTTCTTTCTTTCCTTCTAATAACCCTTCTATGGTATGTTTACTAACTCTTAGACATGAGAGGATTTGTTTGGTTAGGGTTACTGAATATCTCTTTTCTCTTTGATTTTGAAAAGGAGCTACACCTAAAGGCGTTCTTAGAGTGATGGGTGTACAAGGGTTAACTATATATCATGTCAAGAGTCACTTACAGGTATTCTGAAAATGATAACACTGTGTATGCAACCCCCACCCCCCAGTTTCTTTTACTGATTTTTACAAATGTGTTTTTGAACTCAGAAATATCGACTTGCAAAGTATCTGCCAGATTCTTCTTCAGAAGGTAGGTGGACATTAATTTCCTTTTAATCTTTACAGTCCTCCCACTTACCTATTGGCCTGAAACTGGTATTTTATTTGTTTTTCAGGGAAGAAAACTGATAAGAAAGAATCTGGAGATGTGCTCTCTGGGTTGGACGGTTCATCGTACGTGAACTTTCATTGTTTCAGTTGATTGTTGATGCTACCGCCTGGTGCTTCAAGATTAAATGAGCATAAAGATGCTAACTTTTCGATTACAGGGGAATGCAGATAACTGAAGCCCTCAAGTTGCAGATGGAGGTTCAGAAACGATTGCACGAGCAACTAGAAGTATGCCCTTCACCACGCCACTTAAAGAAATAGTTAAGCAGTTAGTTTGCGTGAAATATGACATTCTTTGATGCTTTTGTAGGTGCAAAGACAGCTGCAACTACGGATAGAAGCCCAAGGGAAGTACTTGAAGAAGATAATTGAAGAGCAACAGCGACTCAGCGGAGCTCTTGGCGAGCCCTCTGGCCCAGTTACTGGCGAATCAGATCCTGCGACACCTGCTCCAACATCCGAGTCTCCTCTACAAGATAAATCTGGCAAGGACTGTGGACCAGACAAAAGCCTTTCAGTTGACGAGTCTCTTTCACCTTACCGGGAGCCATTGACTCCAGACTCAGGGTGTAACGCTGGTTCTCAAGACGAGAGCGCAGTTGAAGAGAGATCATCAAAGAAGCCTAGATTGGTGAGAGGAGGTGCATCTGGTTATACACCTGAGATGGTAGTGGCGCACCCAATACTAGAGTCAGGCTTGAACGCTTCTTACCATCAGTCAGACCATGCTCTCGCCTTTGACCATCCATCTACTTCACTGCTTGGGACTCGAGACAAGGTTTCAGGAGACGATCTATGAGTTGTGTATCAGGTGGCATCTATAGTTGAGTGTATCACATGTAGTTTTGTTTGTCTATCCTTATTCCTATTAGTTAGGAGTTTCCTCTTAGTGAGGTGATCACAACTCTCTAATTATAGACACTGCCACTATAGCATGAACAATGAATATATGTCGTCTTGTGCTGTAATTTGATAAAAATACAAAACAAATGTACTTTCTTATTCCCAACATAGTGAAGATTCTTGTGAAACTAATTCATCGCAAATAGTAACAGTAGTAATGTAGTTTAACGTATCATCATCTACAATTTTGTTTTCATGTAATGAAATATCAAAAAAATAAAAGGAATAAAGTTTTCAAACATATTACAGTGCTCTTCAATAGAGACTCTAATTCTAAGGATTGATGTTGCATTCTCTGAGGTAAACGTGCTGGTAGTCGACGTGCTTTGACCAGAGGCCTCGATATTTTGGAATCCCAATCTCTAGCCATGGTTTGAGGTTGCCATTATAGTGCACGACGGCTGCCCTTTCAATATCCCTCTGGTTCACACTCGGGTTGTATCCAAGACCCAGCACGTGCCATTTCCGGTCTAATGGGTATGTTCGTTTCCAAAATGTGATGAGACCAGGAGGCAGCGTCCCTAGCTTCCACAAATCTCGGTCTTGATTCTGCAAGTTCAAAACAGGTTCGTGTATAAGAAAAGACAGATGCAACATAACCAACCTCCACAAGTAGCTAAACCAAAAGTGAATATAGAGTATCTGCATACCAGATTCTGCCATCGATGATAAACCTCTGTGATGTTCTGCCTCTTCCACTCGTCGAGATCAAAAACATTCATACCATACGCCCATCCACAAGCTCGAGGGTCAAAATTCTTGGAGATGAGTGGGTTCGAGAAGTTCAGATAACGGTCAAAGCGATGAAAGCTCTCCCCACAAGTCTCAACAGCACCGTTGACATTACCCTTGAGATCAACTGACCAAAGACCAGAAAGGTCCTTCTGCACAACTATATCATCATCCAAGAAGAGCACCTTGCTGAGCTTGGGGAAGATCTCAGGCAAGTAAAAACGAAGATGATTAAGGATGGACAAGTATTTTGGATTCCGGAACTTCAAGTTGGTATCTGAATTTGCATGGTGTGCCCTGAAGTAGTAGTCTATCATCGACCGAGAACTAAGCTGTTTGAGAACAGGACTGTAGCTTGAATTCAGCCATGTAAATTCTTCAACGTTCTGAACCTGGATGGTGGCTTTGCCTGGTGGGTTGTCTAGGAACCACATCCTCATTGCCGCATAGTTGAGTCTGTCCGTGACGATGTGGAAGACATGCTTTGAGGGATGCTGCCAATAAGCCATTAAGACCGTAAGTTTTTACAGAAATAAACTCATTTAACTGTTCAATCAGATGAACCAAGTCAAATCTTACCTTTGCATTGGCTATGGTAGAGTTAACAACAACTGATGTAGCCAAAACATTGTCAGAGAAGAGGGCATAGTGATACAGCTGATTATCTTCTAGTTTCTCCTGATTCGGAAACTGTTGTTCAGACGAATTCAAAGCGTAATAATCGGTAGTGAGGCGGAGAGGAAGGCAGTGAAGGCCCTTTGGAATCGTCTTAGCAGTCAACTGTGTCAAGAACATGGCTTGCTTCTTATGGACACGTAGCTGCTCCTCTGCCGAATGGAGCATTGCACGTAGCTTCTTAACCACTGTGGAACAGTCATCTTGGATCTCCTTGCCTTTAGCCAACGTCTGCTCCATTGCTTTCAGTTTTTCCATAGCACTGAGTTTTTTAAAAAAGGCCAGAGAAATTAATCACAGGACGAAGTTTTTATTCTAACTGCATTTCCAAGGACACTTACTTCTTTGGCAGATCCGAATCCTTGGAGGCATCTAAGACTAGCCGTTGAACTTCTTTAATACGGAGACGAAGCTCTCTCACAAAATGTGCATTAGCCTTTGCAGCTGGAAGCGAAAGATAGACCTTTGCCCTGATCAGCTGATCTTTAAGAAGCCTCACTTGAGCATCAGGTATCCTCACGTTTCCGCTCTCTTTCTCAGCTCCAGAACCTTTAGTCTCTTGCTCATCAACCTTTCCAGAAGTTTTCTTGGTCAACTGTACACGCATCCTTTCCTACAAGATAATGAGAGTAAAGTGATACTTTCAGCACAACAACACCGAGGACAACTACATTAGCATTAGCATCAACGATTATACTGCGAGAACAAGATCTAAGAGAAGAATTGCCACCATGTAGTGTACAACCCATAAAGAAAACGTACCCTATTGTGGGCGTTGGCATCAGAAGCGTGCATAACATTTGGCTTATCCATCTCCGAGGCAGCATGATCAGTGACTTGTTTGATGGTATTGTCAGTTTGAGACTGAGTTTCATCGTCGGTGGCCTTAAGAACTCGAGCAGAGACTTGGTCTCTAGCTTCTGAAAAAGAGAAACTTTTATGAACCAACACGTAAAGAATAAGAGTTACAAAAGGGAATGAAACAAGATAGAAGGAGCGTGCAGTACTTAAAGACGAATCAGAGTCTAGTTTGGAATAGACCACACCCACGACTCCTCTTCTAACATCTACCGGAGATTCCTCCTATATCCAATTGGAACAACAAGATTGCAAATTTTAAGAGACATCTGAAAGGAATCAAGTAACTTGCAAAGAGAGAAAAGTACCCGATGAAGCAGATTCAAACGATTCTCGTTGGAATTGAAAGTCTGAACAAGAAACAATAAAGCGTTAGAAGGAAACTTCAAGAACTCAGATATGAAGAAGAAAACGAGAGAATGACACTGACCAGGGCGGTTACGTCCTCGAGGAACTCGCGTTTAGCTGAAGAATCAAACACAGAGGATAAGAAACCAACCAAATCGGAGATGAGAGAGAGAGAGAGAGAGAGAGAGAGAGGAAACTGACAAAATGGGGTCTTCGCGGAGGTGTAGGAATCGGTGTAGAGAAGGATTGGAGCTGCGACGGTGAGGAGCAAGAAGAAAAGAACAACATCTCGAAACGTCACCATCGTCGTCTTCTTCGCATCAAGATCAAGAGAGATAGAGCAACAACATGCTCGTGTGTGCGGAATGTGGTGAGAGAGAGGAGAACCAAGTGAAAATTAGCTGTTATTTCAAATGACGCTTTTACCCTTTTTCGGTTTACTAACCGTCTTCGCTTTTCTCAAATTATTCAGCCATTAACATTAATAATAGTTTAATACTATCAAGTAGGCCCTAACTATATAAAATCCCCTATTATTTCTAATGCTTTAATTGTCTCTGTATTGAGATTATGTGGTCCAGATCTCACACTGAACACAGCTCACTAATCAATTAAACCGACACAGTTTTAGTTGGCACATAAACTTGCTATGCGTTGTTGAATAAACTCTGTTGCATGATCAAAGTGACATGAGTTGCTGTCCTGTTGATGATTTAAGAATATTCCATGGCATTATATATTTTGCTTGTTTTGAGAAAGGAAACGGTACAAACTTAGAAAAAATGTTGCTGTGACAGCGTTTAGATCATTTCAACACCAACATCGATCAATACGTAAAAATGAGTAAAATCAAGAAAGAAGAGCTGCCAACATAACGTATGTATCTCTCTCTCTATCAACTAGGCGATAGAGACAACAATAGGACTTCTCACATAATGTTTGCCATCACTCCATGTGAGACCACCAAAGGCATAGTCTTTTGCAACCCATTTAGGCTTCAATGTCATCTTAAAGCTTTTAACTTGACCAACTCTATCAAACTTCAACACACTCGGCTCAACTTTCACGGACACGCCATGTGGCTCCCTGACATTTGCCGCATAAGTTCCTACGGATCCTACATTCTTCAGTTTCCGGGTCACAGTCACAGAGCCTGTGAGCTTAGGCACCGTGATGGATGGATAGTTCAAGTCTACAATACTAGCTTCCTTGGGGCATTTGTAGGAAGGACTCTCTGAGAAAAGCTTAATCATCGTTTGGTTGTACCCAACTGCGCAAAGAAAGTCCAAGTAGTCGTTCACTGTCAAGTCATAGACCAATCCTGGATCTCCTGCACGGTTTGGCCTGATATGTCCTGAACCGTAGTTGAATGAGTTTGCCTTCACGTAAGACCCGTTGAGCATGGGGCTAACTCTGTTGTCTCGTGTTCTCGCTGCACGTGAAAAAGCAATAATGAGAGTGTGTGTGTATCTCAAATGAAAAAGATCAGGTGGAAATAAGCATATACCGGTGGTCATGATAGCGGATCTAATTGCAGCTGAACTCCATGAAGGGTGCATTGTCCTGAGAAGACCGGCAACACCAGCAACATGAGGGCAGGACATGGAAGTGCCAGATTCTATATAGAATGCAGTCGTGCGATGATCAAACTCCAAGCCGCTGAGACTTTGTTCCCTTGTGTAGGCGGCTATGATGTCGACCCCAGGAGCAGTCACGTCAGGCTAATCAAAACCATACCATCAAGTGAGTAAGAAGAAGCGGGGGGAATGGATACATATACTCCCTCCTTTCCAAAAAAAAAAAAACATAGATTTTTTTTGTGTGTTTTGCTAATATTAAAAAATGTTTTCTTTAATTTTCAGTTTTCAATAACTTTTAACCAGTCTTAGTTCAACAAAATTAATTATTTTCCTTGAAATTTACAAAAACAATTTTATAGAAAACACAAAAATCTATTTTTGTGAAATGAATTTTCATCTATATCTATGAGGAGATAAAAATAGAATAGACCTTAAGGATTCCTGGCGTAACAGTGTTAGGTCCTTGAGATGAGAAATTTGCCATATATGGAGCTGGTTTGATGCCAAAAGCTGCTGCAGGTGCAGTAAGAGTTCCCATGGGCTCTAAACTGTAAACCAACATTATAATCAAAACGATGAAGCAGTACCAAAAAACAAAAACAAGTATATGGGACTGGGAGTGCATACTAAGTGGAGTTAACGTAAGAGAACAAGGCTTGACTATCGAAAAAGTTGATATGTGTAGCAGGAAGAAAATGAGGATCAGCTGTGATATCATTCCCTGATGCCTTATCATTGCATAGAATCATAGCAGCAGCACCAGCTTGAGCTGCTTGTCTCCCTTTTTCCACTCTTGATGAGTTTCCTCTCAGACACACCATGATCTTACCCTTTGCCTTGTGCGGATCTAACGTGCCTTCTTTGCAAAGCATCCTGGTTTAACAACAACAACAACAAGTTATGTACTACAATTAGATTAGACAGAATTGTAGCTCAAAGTTTTTGTGACTTACGCATCTATAGCAGATGCATTGGCAAGTTTAGCTTGAGCTCCCGTTGTGAGACTAAACATTTTCCCTGCAGGCAAGGCCTTTGACATGCTTTCTCCCTTGAACCGTTCGCCACTCGCAAGCTGCACAAAGGACTGGAACTCACGGTCTAGCGTGCTGGCTGCGACGGTGAGTATCCAAGGGGCCACGTTTGAGACAGTTGCAGGAGCGGGGCCAGAGTTTCCAGCGGAACAGACCACAGTGATACCATGTTTAACAGCGTGGAAGGAGCCGATGGCAATGCCATCTGCGAAGTAATCAGCAGGGTCACCACCGAGAGAGACGGAGAGGACATCAACACCATCATGGATGGCCATATCAAAGGCAGCCAAGATATCAGCGTCAAAGCACTCAGAGCCGTTAACGGGAGGCCAGCAGGCCTTGTAGGAAGCTACTCTGGCCATTGGAGATCCTCCTTTCGCAGTTCCATTGCCTACACCGAAGACGCTAGCTCCCCGGACAAAGTGGCCTCCTGCTGTTGAGAGCGTGTGAGTGCCGTGACCATCATGGTCACGAGCAGACTCAAAGGAAGAGTTGCTCTTGAGACCCGCGGAAACCAAGTATCCTTTGTTGAAGTACCTTGTCCCTATAAGCTTCCTGTTGCAACTAACATTGCCACCGGTGTTGCAACTTCCTTTCCATCGACAAGGAACAGGTCCAAGACCATGTGGGCTAAAGCTTTTGGATTCAGACCAGACACCTGATGATAAACAGAGATGGTGAGTTTAGTTGTTTTTCTTTTTCTTGATGATCCTGGTATCCGGATGCCCTCGGAGACTAGACTAGCGCCTAATGACCGTCAATTGGAGTTAAGCCGAGGAGCCCGCTTAGGGCATCCAGGGGGACCATCTTTTTCACCCTATTTAATCGACATAGCACTTAGGTGGCGGAACCGACAGCCGTGAGCCTTTTACCACAAGCGTCTGGTTGTGAATTTAGTTGTTAATTAGTAAATTAAGGAAGAGGGAGCAGAGGAAGTGAAAATTGCAAACCAGTGTCAATGTTTCCGATGATTGTGTCTTCACCAAGTCTTGCCTTTGACCACAAGGAACTTGAAGGGATCACACCATCCTTCTCCAATTGCATGAACTCCCAAGAATGTGTTGTATGCAACTTCTTCCCCTTGTCTAGAAACACACTGATCACATTCGGATGCTCTGCGTTCAAACACTGTGAAGGTTAAACTCTCAAATAAACTCAAAAGAGAGAACGAGAGTTTTGAATTACTTGAAATAGCTTCAGCTTCTTCTTCTTCAAGAACTGCTGCAAAGCCGTTGATATGTCTATCGTATGAGTAGAAGATTGCGTTTCTAGCCTTCTCATGACTATTGAAAAGCATGAGAACCAGATCAAACACTAGGAATATAAGCAAGAGACGTGAAGTCATATTGTTACCTTCCCAAAAAGGATCCCAGCAATTCATGATGAGATTCAGCTACACGTTTAAGGGCTAAGGAGGAGACTTCAGGGCCATGTGAGTGAGATCCCAGGTAAACAATGTACGACTTCTACAGTCAATCAAAACAACAGTCTTGTTAATATATAAGCTCACATAGGTAACAAGAGCGTGTTCCTTATAAGAAGATACTTACTTTTTTCACAGCAAAAGCAGGGACATGAAACAGAGAGAAGATGATTAACAATGCAAGTAGAGTCTTCGTCATAGCTGATAGCATTGTGTGCAGAAAGTGGAGAAGAAAATATTAATAAGCTTGTATCTATATCTATATTATTAAAACTGAAATATTTTTTAGAAATAAATCATAATTTTTTACAAAAGGAAATAAATCATAAATTATTTATTTTGATGGATTCTACTCTATCTAAACTTACCAAACTTAATTAATTAATAAAAAATATTTATTTTGTTAGTTTTTTTTCTAACTAAACTTACGATTTTTAAGTGCTATGATGATATACGGAACATACCTCTTCTATACTATTATTTGCGAAGTAGTTTATCGCAATTGGACTCTCACGTTAAAAGTTAAAATGGTTAATATCGATATTATTATATTATCCTTAATGAATTTTATATATAATTAAAAACAAATTTTACTTTACAAGTATTTTATTTACTAGGAGTTTTGCCCGCACAAGCGGGCCTATTTTTGTGAACATTTATTATTTTATGTTATATTAATTCAAAAATCAAAATGATAATTTTTTATTTGTATTTTTTAAAAATTAAATCAAACATCAAATTATTTATATATGACAAATATTTTTATTTATACAAATGCTTTTTTATTAATATTTAATTATAAATAATTTCATATCTTAATTTTCAATTTTTATAATAGAAAAATATTATTTCAAGATAACAATACAATATATAAGATAACAACACAATATAATAAGAATTATCTTATTATAATATATACATGAATTATCTTTTTATTTTTAAATATATTTTTAGATTTTGGATAATTCTTACTTTTAATCACTTATATTATTAAAAAGTCAAATTCGTTTTTATTTTTTATTAGTTTATATATTTAATTTATTAAGGGCATAATTGATATTAACCACTCTAATTTTTAACGTAGGAGCTCCGTTGCTAAAAATTACTTCGCAAATAATAGTATAGATTTGGATAGTTCTTACTTTTAATCACTTATATTATTAAAAAGTCAAATTCGTTTTATTTTTTATTAATTTATATATTTAATTTATTAAGGGTATAATTGATATTAACCACTCTAACTTTTAACGTAAGAGCTCCATTGCTAAAAATTACTTCGTAGTTTACCGCAATTGGACTCTCACGTTAAAAGTTAAAATGGTTAATATCGATATTATCCTTAATGAATTTTATATATAATTAAAAACAAATTTTACTTTACTAGGAGTTTTGCCCGCACAAGCGGGCTTATTTTTTGTGAATATTTATTATTTTATGTTTTATTAATTAAAAAATCAAAATGATAATTTTTTATTTATATTTTTTTAAAATTAAATCAAACATCAAATTATTTATATATGACAAATATTTTTATTTATACAAATGCTTTTTTATTAATATTTAATTATAAATAATTTCATATCTTAATTTTCAATTTTTATAATAGAAAAATATTATTTCAAGATAACAATACAATATATAAGATAACAGCACAATATAATAAGAATTATCTTATTATAATATATACATGAATTATCTTTTTATTTTTAAATATATTTTTAGATTTTGGATAATTCTTACTTTTAATCACTTATATTATTAAAAAGTCAAATTCGTTTTTATTTTTTATTAATTTATTAAAGGTATAATTGATATTAACCGCTCTAACTTTTAACGTGAGAACTCCGTTGCTACAATTTACTTCGCAAATAATAGTATAGATTTGGATAATTCTTACTTTTAATCACTTATATTACTAAAAACTCAAATTCGTTTTTATTTTTTTATTAATTTATATATTTAATTTATTAAGGGTATAATTGATATTAACCACTCTAACTTTTAACGTAAGAGCTCCGTTGCTATATTAAAGGTAGAATTGATATTAACTGCTCTAACTTTTAACGTAAGAACTTCGTTGCTAAAATTTACTTCGCAAATAATAGTATAGATTTGGATAATTCTTACTTTTAATCACTTATATTATTAAAAAGTCAAATTCGTTTTTATTTTTTATTAGTTTATATATTTAATTTATTAAGGGCATAATTGATATTAACCACTCTAACTTTTAACGTAGGAGCTTCGTTGCTAAAAATTACTTCGCAAATAATAGTATAGATAGATATGTTATATTAAATAGTTAATCATAATTCAATATAATAAACTTTCAAAAATATAATTTTAAAAGTAAGATAATTCTTAGATATACTGTGTTGTTATCTGAAAATAATATTTTCTATTATAAAAGATTATGTTAAAAGTTAGTGGTTAATATCAATATTATCCATAATGAATTTTATATTTAATTTATTTTATAATTAAAATAAATTTTATATAACTATTATTAGATTTATCTATTATATTAGACAATTAGTTATAATTTAATATAACCAATTTTCATAAATGTATTTTAAAAAGTAATATTATTCTTAGATATATTGTGTTATTATCTGAAAATATTATTTTCGAATATAAAATTTTTAAAATTAAGATATAATACATTTTATAGTTAAACAATAATCAAGCAAAAACATTTGTATAAATATATTTTTTAAAATATATTTAGTGTTTTTAAAATTTGAACACACAATAATAATCAAAATACAATAGATTATTTTGATAGATAAACAAGTTGTAGTAAGAAAAAACCTAATCTTTACTTGTGACAGTGTTGAATTTCCATTTCTCTCATCTTTTCTTTTAAACTTCATCTCAATAAAATAGCAAGCCCATGAAATTATACTTGAAAACATATACAATTGTCAAAAGTAAATATCTAAAATAGCTAAAGTATACTCAAAACACCAAAAATATTTAAAATATCTATTGATCATCTATCCAAATATTCAAATCAAATTAATTTATATGTTAAGTTGAGGTGTTTTGACATATGTTGTTCAATTTATATGTAATATATTATTTGTTTATAGATTTTGAGAAAATTAAAGTATATAATGAATTTTAAAATTTAAAAATAATTTAAACGGGTTATCCGAACCCGAACCGAAATTTAGAAATACGCGAATGAGACTGAAATCTTTGATCTCGAAAATCCGAATAGACCAGAACTGAATCCAAATGGGTACCCGAACCCATAAAAGAGAGGTTTGCCAAATAGTCAAAATCACAAGAGAACTATGTACCTCTCTTTAACTAAGTCATTGATATCAGTTGGTTTCTTCATCTTGATAAGCTAAGCAACTACAGTTAACAAGATTTTGTCATTGGGATCAACAAATCATGGTGCTGAAAGTGTGTATGAGGTGTGAAAAGTGCAGGACCAAGCAGTTGGTTGTGTAAGGACATCTTGTAGAAGTAGCTAAAGCTTGTCCAGATTTTGAAGAAGAAACTAGGCTACACATTACTGCCATTTAATTTTACTCCTTTCTGTGGCATAGGTATTTCCAGTTTCTAGTTTTTTTTGGTTCTTTCACTAGATTTCAGTTTGACATCTGTTGTTGAATGAACTCAAGTGACAGGAGTTAATGTGCTTGATGATTTAAGAACATTCCATAGCATTGTAAGGAAACGATTAAAACTTACATCAAATGTTGTTGTCACATCATTAGATCATTTACAACACCCGACCCTTGCGTAGTAGATTCATTATCATGCCAAAAGAAAAAAACCCAAGCCCAACTTAAACATCCTTAAGTTACTATTAAGCAGATCTTTTGAGCTTGGAGAGCTTCATCAATGCCTCTTCTAAGGGCTCACTGATCTTGTCTTTTCTTCCCTATATAAATCCACAAACCAAAAATGCACCAAACAAATAAACTCAGATTGGCATTTTTCACAGATGAAAGTGAAACATATACACAGAAAGCATAAGAACCGAGCGCTAATGCATACCTTCATGGATGGAACAAAAGCAAAGACTTCATCAATGCTTTCTGGACAGACATTGGCAATCACACACATCTGCAAAACACAACACAAAAGTTAGAAACACCATGCTTCATTGTCTGAATGAATCAAAGCTCTTTGGTTAAGTTGAGTACCTCGCTTTCAGAAACACCATGCTTTTTCAGAGGCCTGATATCATACTCGTTAAGTTATAAACACAGAATATGAATCTGCCTCAAAGATAAATGAAGACAGCTAAAAAAGGATACTCAAGGATCTGTCTGACAGACTGAGGATTCATGTAGCAACGACCATACTTCACATACTCCAGTCCTCTGTCGAAAGACCTGAAAACAAACCACACATTAGTGAGAATCCAAAGACCTTTCCCGCACGGAAAACAGAACACAATGCCGTGAATGTTGTTACTCACACAGGAAGCTTTACGCTAGGATCTTCAGATAGCACAGCCATTTGCTCCTTGATGCCTTGCAGAATCTCAAAAGCTTCACAATCCATCAAGCACTTTGCATTCTCCGGAAGCTCTGCAAACACCATCACACATATATTAACATGCAGAACAAAGGGGGGCCTTGGTAGAGAAAGTAGCAGAATGCACTAAACCCTTATCAGTCTTAAGCTCAAGCGGCTGAGACTCTTTAGACAGAGTACTCTTCCTAGCCTTGCTTCCCTTCCCACCTATAGTCCAAGAAGGTAAGAGTTTAAGCAAACGAGACACAATCAAACAAAGAAGAAAGTTTGTACCTTTAGCAGAAGAACCTTGAATCTGTTCATCAGAGTCTTGAAGAAACGTGTACTTGGACTCTCGTGGGCCTAAAGTTGAACATCACAGGATAAAGTTGGGAACTTTATGAGGAAGGAAGCGAAAAGGGCAAACCTTGAGGATCAAATTGGACTTTCCTTGTCTTCTTGGACTTGGTTGCGTTATCATCCTTGCCGGGTCCTATAACCCTCAAAACCGAGTTAAAGACGATGTCCGACAAAGAAGGTAAGAAAATCTGATGAAAGTTGGTTTAGAGATACGATACCATAAGAGGATTTGAGAGAAGATTTGAACCCTTTTCCTCCTTTCTCCGACATGACTAGGGACGATGATCGAGATGGAAGGCAAAGAGGAGGAGAGTGTCAGCAACAAACGGCGGAGATGGCAAGCCTGGAATGGCTCTCTCACTAGCTTTTACTTTGGTCACTGGTCAGTAGTGTACTTGATGGGCTTTTGATGGGCCTTTACACTTTTCATTAACTAGTCCCAAACTGAATCACCCAAATCCTCTATCTTAGCAAAATGAAAAAAAAAACTATTTACAATACTTGATTTTGGGAAAGAAATGAAATCACTTTTTTTAACAAAAAAAGAAAAGAAATAGTGCGTTCTTTTTGCATTAATGTTTACAGTGTCAATATTACTAATTTATAAAATGATAGTTTTATTAAATATCATGGGTATAAATGAAATTACAAATATCAAATTCAACAAGTGTTTCCTCCCGGACCACCAACATCAAAAAGAAACCACGATGATCGTGATGAGGAGGTTCGTTTATCCCAATTTCTATCCCATAACACTGGGGACTGTCTAACAACTTCTCTATTGGAAAATAATCCATTCTATGTGACTCATACTTAGAATTCATGACTTTAACATCTGAAAAAGTTGGTGATCCATCTAAAGGTACTGGTTGTTTTGGAAATTGACCATGACCCATCGCAGGGCTTGAACCAAATGGAGAAGCATGAACCACACCTCCAGCTCCAACAATATTTCCACCATTATCCATAAGGTTGAATAGCTCTTTTGGCCAATAGCCGATATCTACTTTAAATGAATTATAACCCAAGGTTGAAAGCCACCAATTTCCTGTTTGATTATCCTTTTGGTGTACATTACCAGGAAAAGTAAATATCATTTGTTAATAAAAACACATTTACAATCAGTGTTTGCACTAATGAAGTCATAGTTTTGATTTAAACGCAATGAATGTTAAAAGGTAACGGTAATAATTTAAATCTAACTAGTTAAATGATTATGTTTAAATGATAGTGACAATATTTTCAACAAAATTAAAACATTTTAATTGGAAATGAAGTATTTCAAATCATGTAAAATACCTGATGGATGAAGGGATGTATGTTGCCAGCTTCTAGTGGCTTCATTCCTACGGGAAAGGCTATGGGATTTCGTGGCGATAATTGGATAAACCCTGGACATCCAGTATTGTAACATCCTTTTCCATCCTTACCCTATCAAAATCATCCTTACCCTATCAAAATCGTATATAGGTCCGGTCTTATGTATTTAGACGCCTAAATTACTCAAACTATCTTTGCCCATAAACCATTATACTCAGAAATTTGATACTTTAAAACTTCGATATAAATATTTACAGTTTCATGTTATATGTGATATAGCTCTTAACATTTCAAATGCAAACCTGAAAAAATCCAAATGTCCAGACACTGTCGTTTCCATATAAACTTGGATTTATCTGTATTTAGAAAAGACTGCAATACTTTAGCACTGTCCAGATAATTGATGGATATACTGAGAAAGAAACCAAAATTAAATGTAAAACCTACCATTAAACCTGTCATCAAAAAATTGGCCCCGTTATTAAGTCCACTCCCTATATATATCTGATTATAGGACGCTTCATCGTCTCTGAGGTCTAAGTTATATGCTTTAAAAAAGGCTTGCACACCACGATATGGACCAGGCTCCGACCTTACTCCAGCAATCTACCAAGAATAAATTATTATAGAGCACACACACACGCGCGCGCACACACACACACACACACATATATATAATAGTTGATTTACAGAATTAGGAGAAAAGTTGAATGCTTACATGTGTTAGAGGATCGAGCCCATCGGCTAAAATCTGATTGAAATGCTTTTCGGCAAAAATTTGTGCATCAGTGTTGAATTCCTTTGTATTTCTCAGTATAGGAACAGTTCCATATGGACATGCTATTTTCGTTTTGTATGTCGCGTTATTGCCAGTTTTATTCGTTGAATCATGTGGTGAAAATGATGGTTTCATCTTTTCCAAAGAATAAATGTTATAGTCAATATTTGTTTATTTGAATTGAATTTATATTTTATAAAACCATAAATGAAGGCGAGATATATTTGTAAAACGTTTTACCTGGATTTTGTGGTTCTGAGCAAGGGATGATCAAGTCCCGGTTGCTTATAAATATCAATGCAATCGTATATCACATTTTCACTGATCTATCAAGGTTAAAAATACATGATAAATACATTGTTTCACTCACATTATCAAAAAAAAAACTACATATAGTAAATGAAGGATCAAATTGTAAGAAATGACAAGTTTTGTAGATCAAAATAATAGAAAGAAAGGGAGTGTCTCAAGCTTTGTTTTAAAGCTGACCTTGAAAGATTTGAGAGGCACTGTACTTTGATCCGAATAAACTAGGGCTGCTGAGAACAAAAGAGGTACGAGATTCACGATAAGATCCATCGTAAATGCTCTAGACATTTTATTAACTAGTTTTGTTTCTTCAAGGATGAATATAAGTCTGTTATTTATATACGATGAAGAAATGGAAAAGCTATATATAGCACTATGTTTGACTAGTTTTTTTAATGCTATGTTGACTAGTTTTCATTTTTTATTTTGTCTAAGGTAATGTATTTTCAAATAAAGGAAATCAAGATATTTGACTCGAACCTATAATTACGACCATGCATCTGCAATGGTTGGATCTGCAGTGATTGTTTCTAAAAATGTTTTATTACAGTGATTCTCTTTATTTTCTACTTAAAAAAAAAGATTGCAGTGATCATGGGATCCTTTTCTATAAGATAGGAAGGGTTGTTGCTCAATAAAAGTAAAATAATAACATTTATATATATGGGAAAAAATTAATGTAGACCTAATTTATCAGTTTTATTACTAGATTAGTTCTAATATTTTTTTAATTACTGGTTTAGTTTTGATACCTATAATGCCCTTAGACCTTTTGTTCTGTAAAACGATAATTACAAAACTGCCATTTATATAATTTTCTTAATTTTTTTTTATAATTACAGTTTTGCCATTTGATAGATTTATTTGATTCACGTTACACGAAGCAACAGACTTATTAACCATAAATTTATTTCTATATTGCCACAAACTTATTTAAAATCCATAGACTTAATTTGATTTTCACATATATATATTTAATAGATTTATTTTTCTTTGGCAACATAATTATTTAATTTAACAGATTCAGATTTATTTCTTATAGATACAGACTTATCTAAAGTTGACAGATTTATTTAAGGTTTGATAGATTTATTTGCTCTTCAGACACATATTTATTTATATATTTTTTTTGACAAACTAATTTTTGTTTTCACAGATTTGTCTTCATTTGCCCACAAATTTATTTAGTTTTGATAGACTTCCAACCGATTTATTTCTTTTCAATAGATTTAGTTAACAAACTTCAACAGATTTATTTACTTTTGACCACAGATTTTTTTGTCTTTTGAAGACAGACTTATATAATTTTAACCAATTAACCCAAAATCGTGACAAACCATGTAAACCGGATTTAATTTAAACCAAACAATAATTTAAATGTGAAAACCAAACCATTACTTAATTTAAACCAAATCATAATTTAATTGTGTAAACCAAATCATAACTTAATTTAGACCAGAAATAAAATTGAATCAAACCCTAATCTAAACAAATCTAATCAAGTCCGTTACCTATTACGTCAAGCCGTCTTCTTCTTCTTAGGCTGTTCACGTTTTATTTCCATCAATTCTCCTTTCTTTTTTCACAGATGGGGCAACTTACTCTTACATGTGGTAAATGGATATATCAAGAAGCTGTCTTCTTCTTCTTACGCTGTTTACGTTTTCTTTCCATCAATTCTCCTTTTTTTTTCAACAGATGGGGCAACTTACTCTTACATGTGGTAAATGGATATATCAAGAAACTAGATGGCTATTTGGTGTTGACAAGAAAAAAGAGAGAAAAGTTACAGAAGTAAATGATAGGATTTGCTATGAATATTTTGTTCAAATGGTGATCAGAGAGTACAAAGTCGATACACAATATTACAAGGTGGAATTGAGCTACATGTATCCAAAAAACGTTTTGTTGACATTACCACAAAATACACTGCCTATAGATATCGGAAATCAAAGACAATTTTCTGGATTTTTGGAGCAACTAAAGACCGAACCGATGAGAATTTGTCTTGAACTTAAGGATATAGATTTGGAGGAAGAAGAAGATGATGTAGCTGCCGAAGAAGTCGCTGTAACGACCATATCTCGTAGTTCTTTCTA